>NC_084635.1:33495763-33550763 GCF_033978795.1 Nerophis ophidion | reverse complement strand
ACGTAAAATGATTTGGGGACCACAATAAAATGTTGTGGCAGGCAAATATAAAATTATATGGTAGACCACGTAAAATGATTTGGGGACCATTTTAAAAATATGTGGCGGGCCATGATAAAATGGTATGGTAGACCACATAAACTTATTTGGGGACCACACTTAAAAAAGTAGTGGCAGGGTACAATAAAATTATGTGGGGGGCCACAATAAAATGATTTGGCAGACCAGGTACAATTATTTCGGGTACCACAAAAAAATGATGTGTTGGGTCACCATAAAATGTTCTGGCAGACCACATGAAATTATTTGGGGACCACAATAAAATATAGATGCGAGCCTAAATAAAATGATGTGACAAGCAACTATAAAATGACATGGCAGACCACGTCAAATGATTTGGAGACCACAATAAAATGTAGTGGCAGGCTACTTTAAAATTATATGGTCGACAATGTAAAATAATTTGTAGACCACAATAAAATATAGTGGCGAGCTACAATAAAATGATGTGACGGGTCAATATAAAACTAAATGGATGATCACGTAAAATGATTTGGGGACGGCAATAAATGTAGTGACAGGCCATTATAAAATTATATGGTAGACAATGTAAAATTATTTGGGGACCACAAAAAAATTATGTGACTGGCTACAATAAAATAATGTGACAGGCCACTAAAAATTTAATGGCAGACCACGTAAAATTATTTGGGGACCACAATAAAATTATGTCGCGGCCCACGATAAAATGAAACGGCAGACCACATTAAATTATTTGAGAACCACGATAAAATGATGTGACGGGCCAGGACAAAATTAAATGGCGGACCACGTCAAATGATTTGGGGACCACCATAAATGTGGTTGGCAGGTTACTATAAAATGAAGAGCCACACCACGTAAAATTATTTGGGGATCACAATAAAATGTAGTGGCGAACTACAATAAAATTATGTGACGGGTCACTATAAAATTAAATGGCAGACCATGTAAAATGATTTGGGGACCACAATAAAATGTAGTGACAGGCTACAATAAAATTATGTACGGGGGCCACAATAAAATGATTTGGCAGACCAGGTGAAATTATTTCGGGGACCACGAAAAAATGATGTGTTAGGCCACAATAAAATGCATTGTAGACCTCAAAAAATGATTTGGGGACCACAATAAAAAGTGTGGCTGTATACAATAAACTTTGTGGCAGCCAACGATTAATCAAAATGAAATTACCTAGCAGGCCACAATAAATCAAAATGAAATGATGTGTTTGGACCAGGTTTGGCCCCCAGGCCTTGAGTTGGACACCTGTGTGTTTGCTAATTGATTGGAAGTGCTAACAGCCTCCAGTTGCTGTCACCATGGTAACAACGCACAGTGTGACAGCGAAGTGTCCTGCACACCATCTGTGTGACTTGTGTGGCTTTCATGGAGTCTAAAAGGCCAGCTTTAAGATTTAATGCAGGGGTCACCAACGCGGTGCCCGCGGGCACCAGGTCGCCCGTAAGGACCAGATGAGTCGCCCGCTGGCCTGTTCTAAAAATAGCTCAAATAGCAGCACTTACCAGTGAGCTGCCTCTATTTTTAAACTTGTATTTATTTACTAGCAAGCTGGTCTCGCTTTGCTCGACATTTTTAATTCTAAGAGAGAAAAAACTCAAATAGAATTTGAAAATCCAAGGAAATATTTTGAAGACTTGGTCTTCACTTGTTTAAGTAAATTATTATAATTATTTTTTTTTTAACTTTGCTTCTTATAACATTCAGGAAGACAATTTTAGAGAAAAAATACAACCTTAAAAATGATTTTAGGATTATTAAACACATATACCTTTTTACCTTTTAAATTCCTTCCTCTTCTTTCCTGACAATTTAAATCAATGTTCAAGTATTATTTTTATTGTAAAGAATAATAAATACATTTTAATTTAAATTCTTCATTTTAGCTTCTGTTTTTTTGACAAAGAATATTTGTGAAATATTTCCTCAAACCTATTATGATTAAAATAAAATAAAAATTATTCTAGCAAATCTAGAAAATCTGTAGAATCAAATTTAAGTCTTATTTCAATTTCTTTTGAATTTCTTTAAAAAAAATTGTTCTGGAAAATCGAGAAGAAATAATGATGTGTCTTTTTTAGAAATGTAGCTTGGTCCAATTTGTTATATATTCTAACAAAGTGCAGATTGGATTTTAACCTATTTAAAACATGTCATCAAAATTCTAAAATGAATCTTAAGTAGGAAAAAATACTAATGATGTTCCAAAAATTATTATCATTATTTTTTTTCAAAAAGATTCGAATTAGCTAGTTTTTTCTCTTCTTTTTTTTTTGGGTTGAATTTTAAAGAGTGGAAATTGAAGATAAATTATGTTTCAAAATGTAATTTTCATTTTTTTTCCTGTTTTCTCCTCTTTTAAACATTTTAATTAAGTGTTTTTTTCATCATTTATTCTCTACAAAAAAACCTTCCGTAAAAGGAAAAAAAAATGACAGACAGAAATACCCATTTATTTATAGATAGATAGATAGATAGATAGATAGATAGATAGATAGATAGTACTTCCTTTAGGAGAATTCCTTCAGGAAAATTAATTTTTATATATATATATATATATATATATATATATATATATATATATATATATATAGCCCCCCGTGACCCCGAAAGGGAATAAGCGGTAGAAAATGGATGGATATATATTATATATATATATAAATGTATTTATTAAAGGTAAATTGAGCAAATTGGCTATTTCTGGCAATGTATTTAAGTGTGTATCAAACTGGTAGCCCTTAACATTAATCAGTACCCAAGAAGTAGCTCTTGCTTTCAAAAAGGTTGGTGACCCCTGATTTAGTGAAAGAACCTTCCGAGTAGTGACGGAAGATTCATTCCGGCGGCGAGCAAACATGGCGTCCCTCTCAAGGGCACAGCCATGTGTGCATCGCTGCCGTGGCGAGGGCAGGAAAAGACAACGTTGTGCTTTGCAATTTGAAACCCTGATGAATTACAGGTCAGCCACCTTTGTGTGTTGGTAGCGATGGTCACGGCGAGGAAGGACGGCGCTCCCGCTGCAGGCTTTAATCTGCCTTTGCAGTGCGGCGCGCGGTGGCGGCGAGCAAATAAATCTGCCAAGCAGCAGCAGCAGATTCATAAAATCCCTCAGGTGGCTGTGTTCATTTATCTACATTTGCCAGGGCTTCCAGCTGCCAGAAGCAGGTGGCACACTTTGGCGGGGAAATGGGCTGTTTTCAAGATGTCTGCCGCTCTAAAGGGGGCAGGAGTGCAGGCGCTGGGAGGTTACAGGTGACAAGATGGTGGTGGTGGTGGGGGGGGGGGGGAATCATGGCGTGAGCTTAGCTTGCTTTAAACCAAACAAACTCAATGTTCGATCGCAAATAATCCCATCGGCTCCAGTTACACTGGCTCATTCCTGTGAGAATCCTGCATGTGACTGAAGTACAAACCCCGTTTCCATATGAGTTGGGAAATTGTGTTAGATGTAAATATAAACAGAATACAATGATTTGCAAATCCTTTTCAACCCATATTCAGTTGAATATGCTACAAAGACAACATATTTGATGTTCAAAATTCATAAGCCAGAGGAGACCGGATGCAATGGACGTCAAGTGGGTCTAACATAATATTGTAAAACTCCAGTCCATAGTGGATCTGATATAATAGTGAGAGTCCAGTCCATAGTGAACCTAACATAATAGTGAGAGTCCAGTCCACAGTGGAGCTAACATAATAGTGAGATTCCAAGGGAAGGGACGGCGTGGCGCAGTGGAATAGTGGCCGTGCGCAACCCGAGGGTCCTGGGTTCAAATCCCACCTAGTACCAACCTTGTCACGTCCGTTGTGTCCTAAGCAAGACACTTCACCCTTGCTCCTGATGGGTGCTGGTTGGCGCCTTGCATGGCAGCTCCCTCCATCAGTGTGTGAATGTGTGTGTGAATGGGTAAATGTGGAAGTAGTGTCAAAGCGCTTTGAGTACCTTGAAGGTAGAAAAGCGCTATACAAGTACAACCCATTTATTTATTTATTTTATTTTTTGCAAATAATGATCAATGTAGAATTTCATGGCTGCAACACGTGCCAAAGTAGTTGGGAAAGGGCATGTTCACCACTGTGTTACATCACCTTTTCTTTTAACAACACTGGAAACTGAGGAAACTAATTGTTGAAGCTTTGAAAGTGGAATTCTTTCCCATTCTTGTTTTATGTAGAGCTTCAGTCGTTCAACAGTCCGGGGTCTCCGCTGTCGTATTTTACGCTTCATAATGAGCCACACGTTTTCCATGGGAGACAGGTCTGAACTGCAGGCAGGCCAGGAAAGTACCCGCACTCTTTTTTTTACGAAGCCACGCTGTTGTAACACGTGCTGAATGTGGCTTGGCATTGTCTTGCTGAAATAAGCAGGGGCGTCCATGAAAAAGGCGGCGCTTAGATGGCAGCATATGTTGTTCCAAAACCTGTATGTACCTTTCAGCATTATTGGTGCCTTCACAGATGTGTAAGTTACCCATGCCTTGGGCACTAATGCACCCCCATACCATCACAGATGCTGGATTTTGAACTTTGCGTCGATAATGGTCTGGATGGTTCGCTTCCCCTTTGGTCCGGATGACACAATGTCGAATATTTCCAAAAACTAATTTGAAATGTGGATTCCCCAGACGACAGAACACTTTTCCACTTTGCATCAGTCCATCTTAGATGATCTCGGGCCCAGAGGAGCCGGTGCTGTTTCTGGATGTTGTTGATAAATGGCTTTCGCTTTGCATAGTAGAGCTTTCACTTGCACTAAAAGATGTAGCGACCAACTGTATTTAATGACAGTGGTTTTCTGAAGTGTTCCTGAGCCCATGTGGTGATATCCTTTACTGACTGATATCGGTTTTTGATACAGTGCCATCTCAGGGATCGAAGATCACGGTCATTCAATGTTGGTTTCCGGCCATGCCGCTCACGTGGAGTGATTTCTCCAGATTCTCTGAAACTTTTGATGATATTATGGAGCGTAGATGTTGAAATCCCTAAATTTCTTGCAATTGCACTTTGAGAAACGTTGTTCTTGAACTTTTTGACTATTTGCTCACGCAGTTGTGGACAAAGGGGTGTACCTCGCCCCATCCTTTCTCGTGAAAGACGGAGCATTTTTTGGGAAGCTTCTTTTTATACCCAATCATGGCACCCACCTGTTCCCAATTAGCCTGCACACCTGTGGGATGTTCCAAATAAGTGTTTGATGAGCATTCCTCAACTTTATCAGTATTTATTGCCACCTTTCCCAACTTCTTTGTCATGTGTTTTTGGCCTCAAATTCTAAAGTTAATGATTTTGTGAAAAAAAATTAAGTTTATGAGTTTGAACATCAAATATGTTGTCTTTGTAGCATATTCAACTGAATATGGGTTGAAAAGGATTTGCAAATCATTTTATTCTGTTTATATTTACATCTAACACAATTTCCCAACTCATATGGCAACGGGGTTTGTACAATACTAATCTATAATGCGATGGTTTCTATCTTAATTTATTATTGATTCGATTTAATTATTGGTTCTTTCAAAATAAAACAACGTTATGTTTAAACCACTGAGTTTTAAGTAACTGTGAGTTAATATTTTAAGTAGCAGTTACATAAGCCGCAATTAAGTTCATATTAATTAAAAAATAACACATTTAATAAACTTACAAAGAAGGAACACATTACTTACACTCAATGTTATTAAGTAAGTACAACTTTTCACAACTTTTTAAGTTCACCCTACTTATTGTAATTAATTATTTGGAGCATTCGGGTTCACAACGTCTTGTTGAAAATTGATTAAAAATAAATACATTTTTGAAATTTAAGAATCGATTTCGAATGGGGATTAATAATATTTGCGATTTGGCTGTGAATTTTATTTTGTTGTTTTTTTGTTTTTGCAGCCCTCGTTCACAGTATATCTAAAGACGGTCATTTTTAAAGGGGGGCCAAAAAGGGTCCCGGGGAACTCCAACGTATACCCACTCTTTAGCTGGTGCTAAAAATAACTATTGTGATTTAATTTTTAGGATTCTTCCCTGGACTTCTTTTCTGGCCAAACGTCACTGTGGAGAGGCGGAGCTGACAGTCCGAGGGCGGGGCAGGGCACGCTGTAGCCCCGCCCAAGATGGCGGCAAGGAGGCGGAGAATGCGGGGTGTGCCGGGAGCCACGCCTTGGTGGAAGAAAAAGACGAAGAAAAAGAACAAGAAAAAGAAGAAGATGATGATGAAGAAAAAGAACTTGAAGAGGAACATGATGATGATGAAGAAGACAAAGACAAAGAAAATTATGAAGAAAAAGACAAAGAAATGATTGTGGCTGACTCGCAAACTGAAGAGGACCACACAACGCCAGTGGGGGGGGGGGGGGGGGGGAGTATGCTCAGCCGGTCGGAAGCCCGGCTTGCATCTTGCGATAGAGGACTGTGGAGAAGCGGAGCAGACAGTCCGATGGTTGGGCAGGGCACGCTGGAGCCTTGTCCTAGATGGCGGCGAGGAGGCGGAGAATGCGGCTGAGCGGAGAGGCGGGGCGTGCCGGGAGCCACGCCTCGGTGGAAGAAAAAGACGAAGAAAAAGAAGAAGATGATGATGAAGAAAAAGAACATGAAGAGGAACATGATGATGATGAAGAAGACAAAGAAAATTATGAAGAAAAAGACAAAGAAATGGTTGTGGCCGACTCGCAAACTGAAGAAGACCACACAACGCCAGCAGAGGGCGAGGATGCTACTTCACCACCAGAGGAAGAAATAGAACAGGTGACAAAGAAGAAGACTAGCGGCAGAGGTGGTTATGGCCGTCTTCACTTCCCGTTCCCGGGAAAAAAGGGGGGGAGTACGCTCAGCCGGTCGGAAGCCCGGCTTGCATCTGGCGATAGAGGACTGTGGAGAGGCAGAGCAGACGGTCCGACGGCGGGGCAGGGCACACTGGAGCCTTGTCCTAGATGGCGGCGAGGAGGCGGAGAATGCGGCTGAGCGGAGAGGCGGGGCGTGCCGGGAGCCATGCCTCGGTGGAAGAAAAAGACGAAGAAAAAGAAGAAGATGATGATGAAGAAAAAGAACATGAAGAGGAACATGATGATGATGAAGAAGACAAAGAAAATTATGAAGAAAAAGACAAAGAAATGGTTGTGGCCGACTCGCAAACTGAAGAAGACCACACAACGCCAGCAGAGGGCGAGGATGCTACTTCACCACCAGAGGAAGAAATAGAACAGGCGACAAAGAAGAAGACTAGCGGCAAAGGTGGTTATGGCCGTCTTCACTTCCCGTTCCCGGGAAAAAAGGGGGGGAGTACGCTCAGCCGGTCGGAAGCCCGGCTTGCATCTGGCGATAGAGGACTGTGGAGAGGCAGAGCAGACGGTCCGACGGCGGGGCAGGGCACACTGGAGCCCAGCCCAAGATGGAGACAAGGAGGCGGAGAATGCGGCTGAGCGGAGAGGCGGGGCTTGCCGGGAGCCACGCCTCGGTGGAAGAAAAAGACGAAGAAAAAGAAGAAGATGATGAAGAAGAAAAATAACATGAAGAAGACAAAGACAAAGAAAATTATGAAGAAAAAGACAAAGAAACAGTTGTGGCCGACTCGCAAACTGAAGAAGACCACACAATGCCAGCATAGGGCGAGGATGCTACTTCACCACCAGAGGAAGAAATAGAACAGGCGACAAAGAAGAAGACTGGCGGCAGAGGCGGTCATGGCCGTTTTCACTTCCCGTACCCGGGAATAAATAAGGGGGTGTGGGGATAGGCTTAGCCGGTCGTAAGCCCGGCTTGCATCTGCCGATAGAGGACTGTGGAGAAGCGGAGCCGACGGTCCGACGGCGGGGCAGGGCACGCTGAAGCCCTGCCCAAAATGGCGGCAAGGACTGAATTATATTTATATAGCACTTTTTCTCCAGTGACTCAAAGCGCTTTACACAGTGAAACCCAATATCTAAGTTACATTCAAACCAGTGTGGGTGGCACTGGGCGCAGGTGGGTAAAGTGTCTTGCCCAAGGACACAACGGCAGTGACTAGGATGGCGAAAGCGGGAATCGAACCTGCAACCCTCAAGTTGCTGACACGGCCGCTCTACCAACCGAGCTAAACCTCTCTACCAACCGAGGCGGAGAATGCGGCTGAGCGGAGAGGCGAGGCGTGCCGGGAGCGACGCCGCAATCTAATTCAGGTGCGTGGATCGCGCACTGGCAGACGATTAACATTTCTCTTAAAGTGCATAAAAGGGGAGAAGGAAGAGAGATTGGGGCACAAAGAGGAGATCGAAGAGCAACAGAGAGCGAGCCATAGACAAGGACGACGGCGGCCGAAAGAGCGGACCGTGAGCGAGCAGTGGAAAGGAGCAGCTGAAAAGCGATCCGTCCTGAGACAAAGCTTTATTGCAAAGTAAAGATGTCAAACCTGCTCAAAAGCCGTGTCCTTCCTGGGTGGTCCATTGAACCCGCACGACGACGGTAAGGAACTGTCACAGTCACCTTTAAAAATGAACATCCAGTTGCCTGGCGTGGTCTCCCAAGGCGATTAAAAAAAAAGACCCACACGGTCCCAAGGTCTGCCCAAGTATTAAGCACGGTGCAAAAATTAAAATGGAAATGCCCTCATTTGTAATTTCCTCTCCTCAAATGAAGTTTGGGGAGGGGAAGGCGGGAGTCAAAAGGCAGAGGCTGCAAACGCACATCACAGATAAGAAATTAGAGATGGAAATCATCTCAGAATCTATTTCCTCTCCTCCCCGTCCTTTGCCAGGCTGAGAATATGGAGAGGGAAATTAAAAGTGGCCACGGCGCAAAAAGCCCCCCCCCGTCACAGCGAGCACTTGTTGGAAGCGGCGCCGGCCGCACCCGGGGGCCTCAGACAGCTGCTCGCCAGCACACAATGGCCGCCTGATTGAAGTGAGCGCACGGCGAGCCCGAGAGAAGGCCGTCCCGCGCCCGAGCGTGTAATTGGAGAGACTTTAGTCCCCGGGAAGACGTTTCCAAATCATCCTCCATATTTTTTTTCGTCTCAACTTCCGACTCAAGACGTGTAATCGCTTTGAAAGGGAATGTGGCGTCGGATGTCGATTTGGGAGGCTTTTTAATTACCCTCTTTGGAGCTTCTTTTGAGGAAATAAAAACAAACAAACAAACAAAAATAGTTCCCGGATTGCTTTCAGGGCTGAAGTGGGCGATGCAGGGGAGGTCTGTGATGCAAACAGTCACTCTTTGCATCTGATTGCCTAATTGGGAACAAGTGGGTGGCATGGTCGGGTATGAAAGCAGCTTCCAAGGACAGAGCGAGGGTCACCAAATGTCAACAAATGCCTGAAAAAATTGTTCAAGACCGACATTTCTCAACCAGCTATTGCAAGGAATTTAGGGATTTCACCATCTATGCTCTGTAATATCATCAAAAGGTTCGTAGAATCCGGAGAAATCACTGCACGTAAACTTAGAATCCCCGTGACCTTGGATCCCTCAGACTGCATCGAAAAGCGTCATCCATGTGTAAAGGATATCACCACATGGGCTCAGGAACACTTCAGAAAACCACTGTCAGTAGCTACAGTTGATCGCTACATCTGCAAGTGCAAGTTAAAACTCTAATATGCACAGCCAAAGCCATTTATCAACAACACCCAGAAACGCCACTGGCTTCGCTGGGCCCGAGCTCATCTAAGATGGACTGATGCAAAGTGGAAAAGTTAAAGTAAAGTTAAAGTAACAATGATTGTCACACACATACATACTATGTGTGTGGTGAAATTTGTCTTCTGCATTTGACCCATACCCCTTGTTCACCCCCTGGGAGGTGAGGGGAGCTGTGGGCATGAGCGGTGGTCGCGCCCAGGAATCATTTATGGTGATTAAACCCCCAATTCCAACCCTTGATGCTGAGTTCCAAGCAGAGAGGTAATGGATCCCATTTTTATAGTCTTTGGTATGACTCGGCCGGGGTTTGAACTCACAACCTACCGATCTCAGGGCGGACACTTTAACCACTAGGCCACTGAGTAGGTCGTGTGAGCAAATTGTTTAAGAACAACATTTCTCAACCAGCTATTGCAAGGAATTTAGGGATTTCACCATCTACACTCCGTAATATCATCAAAAGGTTCGTAGAATCGGGAGAAATCACTGCACGTAACATAGAATCCCCGTGATCTTGGATCCCTCAGGCGGTACTGCATCGAAAAGCATCATCCACGTGTAAAGGATATCACCACATGGGCTCCGAAACACTTCAGAAAACCACTGTCAGTAGCTACAGTTGGTCGTTACATCTGCAAGTGCAAGTTAAAACTCTATTATGCACAGCCAAAGCCATTTATCAACAACACCCAGAAATGCAAATGGCTTAGCTGGGCCCGAGCTCATCTAAGATGAACTGATGCAAAGTGGAAAAGTTAAAGTACCACCGATTGTCACACACACACACACACTAGGTGTGTGGTAAAATTTGTCCTCTGCAATTGACCCATCACCCTTGTTCACCCCCTGGGAGGTGAGGGGAGCAGTGGGCATCAGCGGTGGTCGCGCCCAGCAATCATTTTTTGTAATTTAACCCTCAATTCCAACTCAAAAGGTTCTGAGAATCTGGAGAAATCACTGCACATAAACATAGAATCCCCGTGACTTTGGATCCCTCAGGCGGTACTGCATCGAAAAGCTCTATGCGTGTGTAAAGGATATCACCACAGATGTAATTACAGTTGGTCGCTACATCTGTGAGTGCAAGTTAAAACTACGGGGTGCAAAACTACGCAAAATGAAAGCCATTTATCAAGAACACCCTGAAACGCCGCTGGCTTCGCTGGGCCCGAACTCATCTAAGATGGACTGATGCAAGGTGGAAAAGTGTTCTAAGGTCTGGCGAGTCCACATTTCAAATTGTTCCGCCTCCTCGGCTGCCTTCAAAGACAACACCACAAATGAGCAGGAAGACTGCCATGCTCTTCTCTCTCGGCGTACAACATCCAGAAGGAGTGATGGCTACCAAGGTCGTGTCCATGTGTTGGTCAATAAGCAAGGAATTACACAATTTTTATTACCACGTTCCATACATCCAAACCACTCACTGGATCGGTTCGCAGCAAAGTATGAAGCGACTGGGATGAGAAACAGCACCTCCAAATCCGAGCCCATGGTACTCGCCCAGAAAAGGATATCACCACATGGGCTGAGGAACACTTCAGAAAACCACTGTCAGTAACTACAGTTGGTCGCTACATATGCAAGTGCATGTTAAAACTCTACCACGTAAAGCCAAAGCCATTTATCAACAACACCCAGAAATGCCGCCTGCTTTGCTGTGCCCGAGCTCGTCTAAGATGGACTGATGCAAAGTGGAAAAGTGTGTTGGGGTCTGACGAGTCCACATTTTAAATTGTTTTTGGAAACTGGAACAAAGAGGAAATTAACCATTCGGATTGTTGTAGGCGGTAACGTGTAAAAAAGCAGCATCTGTGATGGTATGGGGGTGTATTAGTGTCCAAGGCATGGGTAACTTACACATCTGTGAAGGCGCCATTAATGCTGAAAGGTACATACAGGTTTTGGAACAACATATGTGGCCATCCAGGCAACGTTATCATGAACGCCCCTGCTTATTTCAGCAAGACAATGCCAAGCCTGCCTGTAGTGCAGACCTGTCTCCCATTGAAAAAATGTGGTGCAATATGAAGGCTAAAATTTGAGAAGAATGACTTTTGAACAACTTAGGGTGTGAATGGGAAATACTTCCACTTCAAAAATGTGTCTTCTCAGTTCCCAAACCTTTACTGAGTGTTTTTAAAAGGAAAGGCCATGTAACACACTGGTAAAAATGCATTTTTTGCAACATGTTGCTGCCATTAAATAAAAAGTTCATGATTATTTGCAAAAAATAACAAAGTTTCTCAGTGTGAACATTAAATATCTAGAAGAGGATATCACCACATGGGCTCAGGAACACTTCAGAAAACCACTGTCAGTAACTACAGTTGGTTGCTACATATGCAAGTGCATCTTAAAACTCTACCACGTAAAGCCAAAGCCATTTATCAACAACACCCAGAAATGCCGCCGGCTTCGCTGGGCCCGAGCTCATCTAAGATGGACTGATGCAAAGTGGAAAAGTTTTCTGGGGTCTGACGAGTCCACATTTTAAATCGTTTTTGGAAACTGGGACAAATAGGAAATTAACCAGTCGGATTGTTGTAGGCGTAACGTGTAAAAAAGCAGCATCTGTGATGGTATGGGGGTGTATTAGTGCCCAAGGCATGGGTAACTTACACATCTGTGAAGGCGCCATTAATGCTGAAAGGTATATACAGGTTTTGGAACAACATATGTGGCCATCATGGACGCCCCTGCTTATTTCAGCAAGACAATGCCAACCCTGCCTGTAGTTCAGACCTGTCTCCCATTGAAAAAATGTGGTGCAATATGAAGGCTAAAATTTGAGAAGAATTACTTTTGAACAACTTAGGGTGTGAATGGGAAATACTTCCAATTCAAAAATGTGTCTTCTCAGTTCCCAAACCTTTACTGAGTGTTTTTAAAAGGAAAGGCCATGTAACACACTGGTAAAAATGCAATTTTTGCAACTTGTTGCTGCCATTAAATAAAAAGTTCATGATTATTTGCAAAAAATAACAAAGTTTCTCAGTGTGAAAATTAAATATCTAGAAAAGGATATCACCACATGGGCTCAGGAACACTTCAGAAAACCACTGTCAGTAACTACAGTTGGTTGCTACATATGCAAGTGCATGTTAAAACTCTACCACGTAAAGCCACAGCCATTTATCAACAACACCCAGACATGCCGCCGGCTTCGCTGGGCCCGAGCTCATCTAAGATGGACTGATGCAAAGTGGAAAAGTGTTCTGGGGTCTGACGAGTCCACATTTTAAATTGTTTTTGGAAACTGGAACAAAGAGGAAATTAACCATTCGGATTGTTGTAGGCGGTAACGTGTAAAAAAGCAGCATCTGTGATGGTATGGGGGTGTATTAGTGTCCAAGGCATGGGTAACTTACACATCTGTGAAGGCGCCATTAATGCTGAAAGGTACATACAGGTTTTGGAACAACATATGTGGCCATCATGGACGCCCCTGCTTATTTCAGCAAGACAATGCCAAGCCTGCCTGTAGTTCAGACCTGTCTCCCATTGAAAAAATGTGGTGCAATATGAAGGCTAAAATTTGAGAAGAATGACTTTTGAACAACTTAGGGTGTGAATGGGAAATACTTCTAATTCAAAAATGTGTCTCCTCAGTTCCCAAACCTTTACTGAGTGTTTTTAAAAGGAAAGGCCATGTAACACACTGGTAAAAATGCATTTTTTGCAACATGTTGCTGCCATTAAATAAAAAGTTCATGATTATTTGCAAAAAATAACAAAGTTTCTCAGTGTGAACATGAAATATTTGGTCTTTGCAGTCTATTCAATTGAATATAAGTTAAAGAAGATTTGCATATCATTGTATTCTCTTTTTATTTACCATTTACACAAAGGGAAAACTTCACTGCTTTTGGGGTTTGTAGTTTACCACTCTAACTTTCTCCAAATTCTGCCGTTTGTGCCGCAAAAACTTTTCGGTCCAAAGATTGCAGTTGATGCTGGTAAGACTTCAGTCCCCCGCAGGGTTCTCACAGGAATGAGGCGGAAACAAACCCCGGACTCCACCGTATGAGAGGAAAGACATGATTAGAGGCGGCGCTGCTGACGGTAGTTTCTGGAAAGCAGGTCAGGGATAAGTAAGAAGGAGAAAAGTGCAGCATGGGCAGATTCTTGCTGGATGCATGTGGTCAAGTCATCATGCCCACTTTGACGTTGATGCACTTTTTTTGCCAAAAAAAAAAAAAATGCCTTCAAAGCAGAATCACGGCTTCATCGGAGAGGCGCTCTGATATAACCCGACAAAAAACATTTGGGTGAAACCTCTGAGATGTAAAAGCACTGCGAGAACAAACAGGCTAACTGTTACATCTTAAAGGAACAGTGCACTTTTTTGGGGGGGAGTTTTGCCATTCATCAACAGTTCAAGGACACACAAGGATTGTGTGTTTTCTAAATATTAAACTGTAAATACAAACCCTGTTTGAGTTGGGAAATTGCGTTAGATGTAAATATAAACAGAATACAATGATTTGCAAATCATTTTCAACCCATATTCAGTTGAATATGCTACAAAGACAACATATTTGATGTTCAAACTGATAAACATTTTTTTTTTTTGCATATAATCACTTTAGAATTTGATGCCAGCAACACGTGACAAAGAAGTTTTGGAAAAGGTGGCAATAAATCCTGTAAAGTTGAGGAATGCTCATCAAACACTTATTTGGAACATCCCACAGGTGTGCAGGCTAATTGGGAACAGGTGGGTGCCATGATTGGGTATAAAACAAGCTTCCCAGAAAATGCTCAGTCTTTCACAAGAAAGGATGGGGCGAGGTACACCCCTTTGTCCACAACTGTGTGAGCAAATAGTCAAAAAGTTCAAAAACAACGTTTCTCAAAGTGCAATTGCAAGAAATTTAGAGATTTCAACATCTACGCTCCATAATATCATCAAAAGGTTCAGAGAATCTGGAGAAAATCACTCCACGTAAGCGGCATGGCCGGAAACTAACATTGAATGACCGTGACCTTCAATCCCTCAGACGGCACTGTATCAAAAACAGACATCACACTGTAAAGGATATCACCACATGGGCTCAGGAACACTTCAGAAAACCACTGTCACTAAATACAATTGGTCGCTACATCTTTAAGTGCAAGTTAGAGCTCTACTATGCGAAGCGAAAGCCATTTATCAACAACATCCAGAAACGCCGCTGGCTTCTCTGGGCCCGAGATCATCTAAGATGGACTAATGCACAGTGGAAAAGTGTTCTGTGGTCTGACGAGTCCACATTTCAAATTGTTTATGGAAATATTTGACATTGTGTCATTCGGACCAAAAGGTGAAGCGGACCATCCAGACTGGTATTGATGCAAAGTTTAAACTCCAGCATCTGTGATGGTATGGGGGTGCATTAGTGCCCAAGGCATGGGTAACTTACACATCTGTGAAGGCACCATTAATGCTGAAAGGTACATACTGGTTTTGGAACAAGATATGCTGCCATCTAAGCGCCGTCTTTTTCATGGACGCCCCTGCTTATTTCAGCAAGACAATGCCAAGCCAGATTCAGCACGTATTACAACACCGTGGTTTCGTTAAAAAAAAAAAAGAGTGCGGGTACTTTCCTGGCCCGCCTGCAGTCCAGACCTGTCTCCCATGGAAAATGTGTGGCGCATTATGAAGTGTAAAATACGACAGCGGAGACCCCGGACTGTTGAACGACTGAAGCTCTACATAAAACAAGAATGGGAAAGAATTCCACTTTCAAAGCTTCAACAATTAGTTTCCTCAGTTCCCAAACGTTTATTGAGTGTTGTTAAAAGAAAAGGTGATGTAACACAGTGGTGAACATGCCCTTTCCCAACTACTTTGGCACGTGTTGCAGCCATGAAATTGTAAGTTAATATATTCTTTGCAAAAAAAAATATTAAGTTTATGAGTTTGAACATCAAATATGTTGTCTTTGTAGCATATTCAACTGAATATGGGTTGAAAAGGGTTTGCAAATCATTGTATTCTGTTTATATTTACATCTAACACAATTTCCCAACTCATATGGAAACAGGGTTTGTACAAGGCAGCTAACAATGCAGTAGGATTGTCTCCATACCAAAATGTATTTTGATACTTTTTTGAACAAAGGAGACCAGATAAAAATAGCGCTACTGGATTTATTTTAGCAATAAATCTTAGGGTATATTAAATGTGTTTATTATTGCAATTTAGTCCTTAATTAAATAAAATAATGAACATACGAGACAACTTGTCTTTTTATACTGATTATTTTACGGACCTTGGATCCTTCAGGCTGTCCTGCATCAAAAAGCGACAGTGTGTAAATGATATCACCACATGGGCTCAGGAACACTTCAGAAAACCACCTGTCAGTAACTAAAGTGCGTCGCAACATCTGTAAGTGCAAGTTAAAACTCTACTATGCAAAGCCAAAGCCATTTATCAACAACACCCGGCCCAGGCTCATCTAAGAAGGACTGATAAAAAGTGTGAAAGTGTTCTGTGGTGTGACGAGTCCACATTTCAAATTGTTTTTTTAAAACTGTGGACGCCGTGTCCTACGGACCAAAGACAAAAAGAACCATCCGGACTGTGGTAGGTGCAAAGTGTAAAAGGCAGCATGTGTAACGGTATGGGGGTGTATTAGTGGCCAAAGCATGGGTAATTTACACATCTGTGAAGGCACCATTAATGCTGAAAGGTACATACAGGTTTTGGAACAACATATGCTGCCATCTAAGCGCCGTCTTTTTCATGGACGCCCCTGCTTATTTCAGCAAGACAATGCCAAGCCACGTGTGGAAGCCTCTTGCTTCCGGGTTCCTCAGACCTCCAGTTACCGACATGACAGCAGCTTGCATGGTTTGATACAAGGATTCATTTTTCAATAAATGTCTCTCGTCTTGCTTTTCAGCCATCGGGTTGTGTCCGTCTTCTGCTTCTCGCTCAAGCACATGAATGGTTTCTCCCAGAGTGTCGCCTGTCTTGTTCTCGCTCTTACTCATGCGTCATCTACCGCCATCACCAACAACAGCAGCCCTTTCTCCTTCCCGACTGCTGCCTTTAACAGAGCGACTGCTGTTTAGACTCACAGCTGTGTCATACACGCACCTGCCGTTAATCTCAAAGCCGGTAATGACACGCCCCGCTCCTCTGCAGGCCACGCCCCGCTCCTCTGCAGGCCACGCCCCCTCCCACACCACGTGTTACCACAGCGTGGCTGATGCAAAGTGGAAAAGTGTTCTGTGGTCTGAGGAGTCCACATTTCACAATGTTTTTGGAAACTGTGTCCTCCGGACCAAAAACGACCTGCATCGTAAGCCGCCACTTACATGCATTTTGTTATTATTTAGAATGCAGACGGAAGGGAAACACATGTTTGTTCTTGTCTCACAGAGAGATTGTGGATGGTGGGCAAAAAAAAACAAAAAAAGTGCAGTCTTCCTTTAAACTGGGGAGAAACGTAACGTTTCCTAGCCTGTTTCCACCTTTCATTCTCACCTGGGGCTTTATTTGTATTATTGTTTTCCATTCTACTCCAGTTATTGCCAAGCCTGCAGAGTCCCACGGTCTTGGGCAGGATTTGTGTGAAGTAGCAAAATATCATGCTCTTATGAATAAAATTGGGGTGTTATGTATCATATTTTTTTATATCTAATGCATGTGTAATGTAACCTATACGTGCTACAAATCAATGCAATATATATATATACACACATATATATATATACACACATATACATATATATATATATATATACACATATACACACATTATATATATATATATATAGGGTGTTATGGGCTACAAACAGAAGACTAGTTTTAGCTCGGTTGGTAGAGCGGCCGTGCCAGCAACTTGAGGGTTGCAGGTTCGATTCCCGCTTCCGCCATCCTAGTCACTGCCGTTGTGTCCTTGGGCACGACACTTTACCCACCTGCTCCCAGTGCCACCCACACTGGTTTGAATGTAACTTAGATATTGGGTTTCACTTTGTAAAGCGCTTTGAGTCACTAGAGAAAAAGCGCTATATAAATATAATTCACTTCACTTCAACTCGTAGAGAGAGAGCAGAGCTTGAATTGTAGTTTGGTTGACATCGTGTATTAGAGAATTAGTGATGGACAGCAGATATAAACACACAATGGGTTAAATGGCCATTCAACATGAAAGCAATTTGAAGAAAAAAACATAAGTACTAAATAGAAATATACAATTCCATTTAAACTAATCAGTGTCTCTGGATTTTGTTTAAATCTCAGCTGATGCTACAAGGCCTACTGAAATGAGTTGTTCATATTTAAACGGGGATAGCAGGTCCATTCTATGTGTCATACTTGATCATTTTGCCATATTTCTGCTGAAAGGATTTAGTAGAGAACATCCACGATAAAGTTTGCAACTTTTGGTCGCTAATAAAAAAGCCTTGCCTGTACCGGAAGCAGCACACGATGTGCGCGTGACGTCACGGGTTGTGGAGCTCCTCACATCTGAACATTGTTTACAATCATGGCCACCAGCAGCTAGAGCGATTCGGACCGAGAAAGCGACAATTGCCCCATTAATTTGAGCGAGGATGAAAGATTTGTGGATGAGGATAGTGAGAGTGAAGGACTAGAAGAAAAAAAAGACGAAGGCAGTGGGAGCAATTCAGATGTTCCATCCATCCATTTTCTACCGCTAATTCCCTTTTATGGTCGCGGGGGTCGCTGGCGCCTATCTCAGCTACAATCGGGCGGAAGGCAGGGTACACCCTGGACAAGTCGCTATGTTATTATTATTATTATTATTTATTTTTTTTTCCCCCTTGGCCTCAGTCTGCACCCCCACTCCAGGACCTAGGCTAAGACCGATTTTTTAAATTTTATTTTAATCTTCTATTTTTTTCTTCCACCCCACCACCCGCCTTGTTTACCTGTATGTCATCTTTTTTGTAAGGGGCGCTGGAAGCCGGCAGACCCGTCAGCGATCCTGTTCTGTCTCCCTGTAATGTTTGTCTGATCTTGAATGGGATTGTGCTGAAAATTGTAATTTTCCTGACGGAATAAATAAAGTACTATCTATTAGACACATTTACTAGGATATTTCTGGAAAATCCCTTATCTGCTTATTGTGTTACTGGTGTTTTAGTGAGCTTATATAGTCATACCTGAAAGTCGGAAGGGTGTAGTGACCGCCAGTGTCTCTGAGGGAAGCCATGGAGGAGCCAAGAAAGTCGCGGCTGCCTCTTTGTCAGGTGCAGGAAGAACGACACAAGCTCCGTTCATGTTTACGGTAAGAGCCGACTTATTACCACCATTTTCTCACCGCAACCTGCCGGTTGATATGTAGTAGAGAACCATGTTCGCTTCACTGCTCGGTTCCATATTAAAGCTTCACAACAAACAAGGAAACACCGGCTGTGTTTGTGTTGCTACAGCCAGCGGAAATACACCGCTTTCCACCAACATCGTTCTTCTTTGACGTCTCCATTATCAATTGAACAAATTGCAAAAGATTCAGCAACACAGATGTCTAGAATACCGTGTAATTATGCGATGAAATCGGACGATTTTTAGCTGTGTGTAGTGCTGGGATAAAATGTCCGCTACGACCAATAACATCACAAGCACGCGTCAATATAAGCGTCATCATTCCGTGACGTTTTTAACAGGACACTTGGCGGGAAATTTAAAATTGCAATTTAGTAAACTAAACCGGCCGTATTGGCATGTGTTGCAATGTTAATATTTCATCATTGATATATAAACTATCAGACTGTGTGGTCGGTAGTAGTGGCTTTCAGTAGGACTTTAATAGTTCTTAGGAAAAAAAAGGACGGCAGTACAGTCCATGTGCTGCAGGTAAAGGTGAAAATAGTAAAGGGTTGGCTGGAGAGCCTCCTACCAGTCCAGACAGAGCAGGTGGTGAGGTTCCTGGCTGGAATCTTCCAAAACCGATCCTTGGATTAGATCAGGGGTCGGGAACCTTTTTGTCTGAGAGAGCCAAGAAGCCAAATATTTTAAAATGTATTTCCCTAAGAGCCATATAAAAAATTTTTTAACACTGAACACAACTAAAGGCGTGCATTTTTAAGTAAGACCAACATTTCCAGAGTATAATATTTCTCGTATTCTTTGTATTAACATTGTTATTCTGAAGTTAACTGTGGAGGGGGCGTGGCCTGCAGCAAAGTGGGATGTTGCCAGGACCGGCCTCGAAATCAGCGACAGTTGCATAGAAGGCCAACGTGGGCCTTTTTATCTAATCACCTGTCGCTCTGTTATAAGCAGCAGCCAGGAGGAGAGACGGGGTTGGGGCTGGAGCCAGAGCGCGAGTGAGGACGAAAGAGAAAAAGACAATTGCTGGAAAGAAAACTAAAATAAAACAATATTGTAACCCTAAAACAGACTCTTGGTGGTCTGAAGAACCCCCAGGAAGGCAAGCCCCTCACTAACCAATAATAAATAAATGACTTCTTACCATTAACGCAACTTCTTGAACATAAAAAAAGCATGAGAATGTTTTATATTTTGAACGTTATTTTTAAAACTGTGATTACAAGTGGAATTATTCATTACTTATCGTGTTAAGCAACGTCAGCTCAGATTTATCCGAGAGCCAGATGCAGTCATCAAAAGAGACACATCTGGTTCTAGAGCCATAGGTTCCCTACCCCTGGACTAGATGAGTCTTTTCCTTGGGTCGCCATCAAAAAAGAGAAGCCTGGCCTGTGTAAGAGCCAGAACTATTCTTATATTCCATGTATACACACATAATCTTCATGAAATAACACAAATTGCATTATCAAGTATTCATCATATATTATTCAATAATATATTGTTAGTATTCATAATATATATATACACACATACATATATATGTATGTGTGTATATACTTATATGTATGTATGTATATACACATATACATATATGTATATATATACACATATACATATACATATATATACATATATATACATATATATACATATATATATATATATATATATATATATATACATATACATATATATACATATATATATATATATATATATATATATATACATATACATATATACATATATATATATATATATATATATATATATATATATATATATATATATATATATATATATATATATATATATATATACATACACACACAATATTCCTAGTTATTTCCTCAATATTGTGCAAGATAAATCAACATACATATCAGAATCACAATATGCAATAAATTGCTAAAATAACCATTAGCAGCATAATTATGACCAATACAAAGCAGTCAGTGCAATAAACACGTTTATTAACTAAACCAGGGGTGTCCAAACTTTTTCCACTGAGGGCCGCACACTGAATAATCAAAGCAAGCCGAGGCCATTTATTTTAAAAAACAATACAATATCTGTATAAAAAAATATACATTTAGGCCTCCACTCAGGCTTGATCCCAAAGGGTTTTGGTAAACATAAAAATGTTAAAAATGTGTCATTATTCAGTATTATTATTATTATTCGAGTTTTAAATCTCTAGATCAACATTAGGTCTATTTGTCAATGTGACGTTTTTAAAAATTTAAATCGTATGCTCTTTTTGTCAAAGAAAACCATGTCTTTTATTGAAAAAAAAAAAAAAATACAAACTATGCATTATTTTCACCCAATAACATTTTTAAGCAGAATGTTTGAGATTATATACCATAGGTGTCAAACTCTGGCCCGCGGGCCAAATTTGGCCCGCCGTGTAATTTCATTTGGCCCTTGAGGCAATATCAAATTATTATTAGAGCTGGCCCGCCGCTGTAACACCACATTCACCGCTAATACTCTTACTCATCAACCCTCCCGATTTTCCCGGGAGACTCCGCGAAGTTCAGTGCCTCTCCCGATTTCCACCCGGACAATAATTTTGGGGGCGGGCCGTAAAATCACTGCTTTTGGCGTTCTCTACATGTCGCCACGTCTGCTTTTCTTCCATACAAAACTGCGTGCCGGCCCACTCACATAATATATGCGGCTCATACACACACACAAGTGTATGCAAGGCATGCTTGGTCAACAGCCATACAGGTCACACTGAGGGTGGCCGTATAAACAAGGTTAACAGTGTTACAAATATGCGCCACACTGTGAACCCACAGCAAACAAGAATGACAAACATTTCGGGAGAACATCCGCACCGTAACACAACATAAACACAACCAGACAAATACCCAGAACCCTTTGCATCGCTAACTCTTCCAGGACGCTACAATATACACCAAACCCCGCCCCAACTCAAACCCGCCGCCGAAAAAAGGCATTAAATTTGTGTTTTTATTTAATTTGATATGCTATTGATATTTTTTAATTATTATTATTTGAAACTGGATGTTGCTTGTCACTAAAGTTATATAAGCCTTGCTTGGTCAATATTTAATGCAAAACTTGTTTGGGTCCCTATTAAAAGGTTAATTTGTTCAAGCTCGGCCCACGGCTTTGTTCAGTTTAAAATTTTGGCCCACTCTGTATTTGAGTTTGACACCCCTGTTATATAATAATTGGAGCCGGAAAAAGGTCAACAACTCAAAACACCATTGATTTTAATCCACTATTATTTTTTGTGCAATCACACTTAAAAACAAAACACACTGATCCAAGAGGGTCCTACTCATTGAAGTTGTAAAAAATAAATTATATATATTTTTTTACTGTTTACTTTTAACACAATGGTCTTGAGATCAACTTCAGATCTATCCGTCAATTATAAGTTTTTTTTTTTTGTTTTTTTTTAATGTTTTCTTTAAAGGGGAACATTATCACCAAACCCCTGTAAGCGTCAATATTTACCTTGATTTTGCAGAAAAAAGACCATGTATTTTTTTAACCGATTTCCGAACTCTCAACAAGTGAATTTTGGCAAATTAAACGCCTTTCTGTTTATCGGTCTTTTAGTGATGACGTCAAAACGTGACGTCACCGAGGTAACACACCCGCCATATTCATTTTCACATTACAAACACCGGGTCTCAGCTCTGTTATTTTCCGTTTTTTCAACTATTATTTGGAACCTTGGAGACATCATGCCTGGTGGGTGTGTTGTCGGAGGGTGTAACAACACTAACAGGGAGGGATTCAAGTTGCACCACTGGCATGAAATCTGCCGCCAGACCCCCATTGAATGTCTTCACATTTGACCGCCGATGCTAAGACAGACATGGCACAGAGATGTATGGATAACCTGCAGATGCATTTGCAACGATTAAGTCAACGAAATCACAAAGGTGAGTTTTGTTGATGTTGTTGACTTATGTGCTAATCAGACATATTTGGTCGCGGCATGACTGCCAGCTAATCGATGCTAAAATGCTATGCTAATCGATGCTAACATGCTATTTACGCTAGCTCTACGTACATTTGAAACTAGATACCCACATTTAATGCGAAACAAACACTTACCAATCGACGGATTTAAGTTGCTCCAGTGTCACAAGACGCGAAAGTCCTGATCGTTTGGTCCGCACATTTTACCGGCGATGCTAATAAGGCAGACATGCTATGGGCCACTTTATTAGGTACACCCACGCTATGGCCGAATAGCGTCAATAGCTATTCGCTCAATAGCTTCAATTTCTTCTTCAATTTCGTTTTCGCTATCTGCCTCCATACTCCGACCATCTGTTTCAATACATGCGTAATCTGTTGAATCTTGCTGTGCTAACCGCCATGTTGTTTGTATTGGCAGCACTGTACGACGTCACAGGGAAATGGATAGTGGTTTCGAAGACAGCGAAAATAAGGCACTTTAAACCTTTATTTAGGGATATTCTGGGAGGTGTAAAATTTTGAAAAAAACTTCAAAAAATACAACCAGCCACTGGGAACCGATTTTTATTTTGTTTAACCCTTTTGAAATTGTGATAATGTTCCCCTTTAAAAAAAAAAAAAAAAAAAAAATCTGTTTTTTTTATATGGGAAACACAAAATATCCAACATTTGCCCGCAAAAATATCTCAAAGTGGAATATTTAATGGGACGTAATTGGAGCTTTGAATTGGTCAATAATTCATAATTGATTGTAATTCACTATTTTTTCTTTTTTTTTAAATAAATAAATAGCAACATTGCAACATGTTCTTGTTACATTTCACCTGTTTGCTCTTTTATACCACTTTTTATTTTTTTCATAGTATTTTTCAAAATGTGCCATGGGGCCGTTAAAAGATGACCTGCGGGCCGCAAATGGCCCCCGTTCCGCACTTTGGACACCCCTGATCCAAACACATTTAAAAGTACATTCCATACACAATTGTTATCATTAATTGAAGTCATAAACCTTTTATATGGACGATTGAGAAAATGCCACAAAGACAGTTGCAATGAAGAAATATGATTGCTTAAAGTGTTATTGTCATAAATATGGACTCACCAACTCAGCTTCTACAGTCAAACACAGCTTCATGACAAAGAATGGTAGTCGGCTCTATAAAGTTACAAATAGGCATGTAGTTTAAAATCCGTCAGCACAATATTTCAGGTGAAACCGAGATTTAAAACCTACCTCAAGCAGACATACAATCTATCTTCAAGTCACTTCCTGTTTCCTGGCTACTTCCTGCTACCGGCTTATAAGCACCACTGATTGGACCGCGGCAGTCACGTGACAAGGGAGAGTGGCAGAGCTCCCAAAGAGTAAATAAAGCAAGAGCATACCAGTCACTTCCTGCTACCCGCATACAACTACAGCTGATTGGACTGTGGCAATCACGTGACTAGGAAGCGTGCAAAGAGTAAATAGAAAGGTAAGAGCCTAATAGTCTCTGCAAAAGAACCGTATTTCCTTGAATTGCCGCCCGGGCGCTAATTAATTTAAAACCTCTTCTCACTACTGCGCTTACCATAGGCATGCGGTAAAGCAGTGGTCCCCAACCACCGGGCCGTGGCCCAATTGGTACTGGGCCGCAGAATAATTTTTTATTTAAAAAAAACAAAAAAAAAACATTATTTTTCTTTTTATTAAATCAACATAAAAAACACAATATACACTTACAATTAGTGCACCAACCACAAAAACCTCCCTTTTTCATGACAAAAACGTCCCTTTTTCATGACAAAGAAGAACAAAAAAAAAAAAGAAAAAAGAAAAAAAAAGGAAACCTTTTATGGAAGGGTTTTTTTGTAGAGAATAAATGATGAAAAAAACACTTAATTGAACGGTTTAAAAGAGGAGAAAACACGAAAAAAATGAAAATTACATTTTGAAACATAGTTTATCTTCAATTTCGACTCTTTAAAATTAAAATTCAACCGAAAAAAATGAATGGAAAAAGTAGATAATTCGAATCTTTTGGAAAAAAAAAAAAATAATAATTTATGGAACATCATTAGTAATTTTTCCTGATTAAGATTAATTTTAGAATTTTGATGACATGTTTTAAATAGGTTAAAATCCAATCTGCACTTTGTTAGAATATATAACAAATTGGACCAAGCTATATTTCTAACAAAGACAAATCATTATTTCTTCTAGATTTTGCAGAACATTTATTTTTAAAGAAATTCAAAAGACTTTGAAATAAGATTTAAATTTGATTCTACAGATTTTCTAGATTTTCCAGAAATTTTTTTTTTAATTTTAATTATAATAAGTTTGAAGAAATATTTCACAAATATTCTTTGTCGATAAAACAGAAGCTAAAATGAAGAATTAAATTAAAATGTATTTATTATTCTTTACAATAAAAAAAATAAAATACTTGAACATTGATTTAAATTGTCAGGAAAGAAGAGGAAGGAATTTAAAAGGTAAAAAGGTATATGTGTTTAAAAACCCAAAAATTATTTTTAAGGTTATATTTCGTCTCTAAAATTGTCTTTCTGAAAGTTATAAGAAGCAAAGTAAAAAAATAAAATAATTTATTTAAACAAGTGAAGACCAGGTCTTTAAAATATTTTCTTGGATTTTCAAATTCTATTTGAGTTTTGTTTCTCTAAGAATTAAAAATGTCCAGCAAAGCGAGACCAGCTTGCTAGTAAATAAATACAATTAAAAAATAGAGGCAGCTCACTGGTAAGTGCTGCTATTTGAGCTATTTTTAGAACAGGCCAGCGGGCGACTCATCTGGTCCTTACGGGCGACCTGTTGGTGACCCCTGCGTTACACCAACAACAGCATGGCTAAAAGGGTCCTATTACGACTATTAATGCAGATGTAAAACACTTCCTGGTGGTCTACAAAACCCACGGGGCTTCACACTGTAACTTAGATATTAGGTTTCATTATGGAAAAGCACTTTGAGTGACTAGAGAAAAGCGCTATATAAATATAATTCACAATAAATATAATTTCCACTTGCTTTTGTTAAAACTATTTCAATATGTATTCAATCAAACGTCATACTTTTTAACAAAAAAAGAAAAAAAAAAAACGGTAGCACCAATTATTCTTTTTTGTGCAAAATAACATGTTTAAAAAAAAAAAATTAAACATAAATTTGCAAATCTTTTTGACGCATTTCCCTGACTGTGGCATCTTTTAGGGAATTTTGCCTGTAGGTTTTTATCACAGAGGGAGCATGAAGGGGCTAGGAATACATGCTTTTTTTTTATGTGAAGCACTTTGTTGTTCATTAATGGACATTTTCCATTTGTTTATTCCCGCAACATGGATGACATGGGGCCCGGCGCAAATAAGTCGCTACAATGCTACATCGCTAACGTTACATTATGAACTGTCATTTATATCTGCTGTCATATATTTGCTGTCATATATCTACTGGAACTCAACTTACTGTCATGTTTGGGTAGCATTGCTGCGAAGGTTGTGTCCCCAAAATGCAGAAAGAACGATATTTTACTTCCAAAACCACGGCAAAATAGCGTGTGTGTGTATATATATATATATATATATATATATATATATATATATATATATATATATATATATATATATATATATATACACACACATATATATATATATATATATATATATATATATATATATATATATATATATATATATATATATACATATATATATATGTATATATATATATATATATATATATACATATACATATATATATATATATATATATATATATATATATATATATATATATATATATATATACATATACATATATATATATATATATATATATATATATATATATATATATATATATATATATATATATATATATATATCCTCCTCAGCTGCGGCTGATTGGCACCTGGCCACACTGTTGCCAATCAGCCTGCTCCTCTTTGTACCTGCGTTGTCTTGTGTCAGTTGCTGGATGGTTGTATTGTCGTCGCCACATATCACCCTTGTCGCGCTACCTGTCGTGTCGTTTTGGTTACAGCTACTACCTGTCATGCTACATTTTGTCCCGGTCATCATAGCGGTAAGCTGTTTCTGTTAGCTTTAGTTATTTCCAGTTTTTCTGTTTGCTATCCACTAGCTTCCATGCTAAAGTTCCTTTTTGTTTTCTGGCTTCCAGTGCTAGCTCCCTTAGTTTGTTATTCCGCCCACTTGCGTCATTTTTGTTTATTCTTGTTTAGTTTTAATTAAATCTTGTTTTCATATTCTATGCCTGCCTCTGTCTCTGCATCTTCGGGTTCGTCAACAACAAATAATCCTGACAATATATATACATATATATAAATATATAGTGTGTATGTATATATATATATATATATATATATATATATATATCTATATACACATATATCAACCAATCATTCAAGGTTTATTTATATAGCCCTAAATCACAAGTGTCTCAAAGGGCTGTACATATATATAATCATGCATATATGTATATTTATATATATTTAAACACACACACACACTCAAAAATATATATATGAATATATATATATATATATATATATATATATATATATATATATATATATATATATATATATATTCATATATATATATATGTATATATATACATATATATATATATACATATGTGTATATATATATATATATATATATATTTATGTTTGAACTCGTGCACAACCCGAGGGTTCCTGGTTCAATCCCCACCTCGTCATGTCCGTTGTATCCTTGAGCAAGACGATGGGTGGTGGTTAGCGCCTTGCATGACAGCTCCCTCCATCAGTGTGTGAATGTGTGTGTGAATGGGTAAATGTGGAAGTAGTGTCAAAGTGTTTTGAGGACCTTGAAGGTAGAAAAGCGCTATACAAGTACAACACATTTATCATTTATTATATGTACACACACACACACATCGCCAATGTAAAAAAATGCTACAAAAATGAAAATGTCGACAAACACCAGTTAGGTAAGGAGATGTCACGTCACACCAGGTGTTAAATCTCAAACGGCTTGTTGGAACAAGACAGACTTGATTCATAAATATCTCCTCACTGCTCTTATTCAGACATTCAGCACTTAGGGGGGCGCCAAATACACCAAAACATGTTTTATATATGAGCCCTTTAAATCAGGGTCAAAGGTCACTGTTCCCCCTTAAGTGGAACTTGACTTGGGTCATTTTGACAATGTGAGTAAATGATGACTCTGCAGGACACACCACACACGCTTCATGCAACACTGAATATTAAACAATTTGACTGCAAATAATGTGTGTGTGTGTGTTCTTGTATGTCTACCCTTCTTGAGACATGAAGGAAAAGTATCTTCCATATGAGGAGGTGTGAAGAAGTGATGACATGAATGATGGTCCCAATAACATTGCATCTAATAGACTATGTCTCATTTGTGGTGATATCCATCAACACGAGGGTGCTCCCAAAAAAGGAGGGACTTTTCTAATTGACTGTGTGTCGCTTTTAAAAGTGCTCCTCCTCTGGTCAACATATGAAATAACAAGTGTGTGTAAATAATTAAAACAACTAAATAAATATGTATATAAAGACATACTGTAATAACTTGAAGTAAAAAATGAAGATTAAAAAACAATTACAAAAAAAATAATAAATACAAAAAATACTAAAAGCAGTTTTTCTCACAATGTGTCGACTTTTTACTACCCTTCGAGTGCAATACGTCCGACACTGATTGTTATTTATTACTTCGGTACTCTTTTCTTGTTCTGTATATTGTACACTATTTTGTATTTCTATAGTGTTTTGTATATTGTACAGGAATGCTTGTTATTTTAATTTTATAGTAGTCTGTTTATCTCAATTGTTACTTTTTCCTTCATTATTTCTTGTGTTATTTATTTTACCCCAGTTTTGTTCCCACAACCGCACCTTAAATCGGAGTCTTTAATCTGGTTATATGCAAATATGACAACAAAGTTTATTCTATAATGTTTTTTTCTTATAAAGGTGGGAACAACTTCTCATATTCTTTCTGTTCCTGAAACATTGGGATATTTTCTTGTAAAATTATTATCTTGTTTATGTAAAGTTAATACTTTTTAATGAAAAATGGTGACATTTCTCATAAAGAATTCTGACTTTTTTCACAATATCGCCAATTGTTTTGTTGTTCTTGTAAAATAGTGACATTTTTTGAGTAAAATTATAACCCGTGTCATAATTTTGGCGAGTAAAATTCCGATTGTTATCATAATATTGCCAACATTTGAAATTTTTTGAGTAAAATTGTGACTTTTGTCGAGTAAAATTGCAACTCTTTTCATAAAATTGCCAAAATTGTAAGCTTTTCTTGTAAAATTGCAACTATTGTTGAGTAAAATTCCAACTTTTATCATAATTTCGCACGAATGTTTAATTTTTTTCTCGTAAAATTTTGACTTGCGTTGAGTAAAATGATGACTTTTATTATAATCCTGCCAAAATTCTATGTTTTTCTTGTGAAATTCCAACTCATTTTTCATAACAAGATTTTTTACATTTACATAGTTTGTATATATTATTAATGTTGTAAATACAATTCTTTATATATCTAGAAAGGCTGGTTCTAAAGAGGTGGGCATTTTTCTTAGGTCTCAAGAAGGTAACAAATACAAGAATGTGTGTGTGTGTGTGTGTGTGTGTGTGTGTGTGTGTGTGTGTGTGTGTGTGTGTGTGTGTGTGTGTTCTTGTATTTTCACCCTTCTTGAGACATGAAGGAAAAGTATCTTCCATATGAGGAGGTGTGAAGAAGTGATGACATAAATGATGGTCCCAATAACATTGCATCTAATAGACAATGTCTCATTTGTGGTGATATCCATCAACATGAGGGTGCTCCCAAAAAGGAGGGATTTTTCACATTGACTGTGTGTCGCTTTAAAAAGTGCTCCTCCTCTGGTCAACATATGAAATAACAAGTGTGTGTAAAATTTGAAATGCGTCCCGTTTGGCCTAAATAATTAAAATAACTAAATAAATAAGTTAAAGACATACTGTATTAACTTGAAGTAAAACATGAAGATTAAAAAACAATTACAAAAAAAATAATAAATACAAAAAAAAACTAAAAGCAGTCTTTTTCTCACAATGTGTCGACTTTTTACTACCCTTCGATTGCAATACGTCCGACACTGATTGTTATTTATTACTTCGGTACTCTTGTCTTGTTCTGTATATTGTACAGTATTTTGTATTTCTATAGTGTTTTGTATATTGTACAGGAATGCTTGTTATTTTTATTGTATAGTAGTCCGTTTATTTCAATTGTTACTTTTTCCTTTATTATCTCTTGTGTTATTTATTTTACCCCATTTTTGTTCCCACAACCACACCTTAAATTGGAGTCTTTAATCTCGTTATATGCAAATATAATGACAATAAAGTCTATTCTATAAGGTTTTTTCTTATAAAATGGGAACAACTTCTCTTATTCTTTCTGTTTCTGAAACATTGCAATATTTTCTTGTAAAATTATTATCTTGTTCATGTACAATTAATACTTTTTCATGCAAAATGGTGACATTTCTCATAAAGAATTCTGACTTTTTTCACATTATCGCCAATTTTTTTGTTGTTCTTGTAAAATAGTGACATTTTTGGAGTAAAATTATAACCCGTGTCATAATTTTGGCGAGTAAAATTCCGATTGTTATCATAATATTGCCAACATTTGAAATTTTTTGAGTAAAATTGTGACTTTTGTCGAGTAAAATTGCAACTTTTTTCATAAAATTGCCAAAATTGTAAGCTTTTCTTGTAAAATAGCGACTGCTGTTGAGTAAAATTCCAACTTTTATCATAATTTCGCACAAATGTCTTGCGTTGATTAAAATGATGACTTTTATTATAATCCTGCCAAAATTCGATGTTTTTCTTGTGAAATTTCAACTCATTTTTCATAACAAGATTTTTTACATTTACATAGTTTGTATATATTATTAATGTTGTAAATACAATTCTTTATATATCTAGAAAGGCTGGTTCTTAAGAGGTGGGCATTTTTCTTAGGTCTCAAGAAGGTAACAAATACAAAAATGTGTGTATGTGTGTGTGTGTGTGCGTGTGTGTGTGTCTTCCAGTGTGTTGCATTGGATTCTGCTCTTTTCCATCTACTGCTTGAGCTGCTTTGCAAAGCCACTCAGTGGGAAAATGAATCTTGATGATGTCCCCATGGTCACATCAGAGCACGGGTCTCCAACGGGCAGCTCGTTAGATGCCGCTCGCTCACCACCTACGGGTCAGAGAATATCTGCTGAAAGTCTAAGAACGAGATCCACTAGGACAGGGGTGTCAAACTCAAATACAGAGTGGGCCAAAATTTAAAACTGAAAGAGAAAGCGGGCTGAGGTTGAACAAATTAATCCTTGAATAGGGACCCGAATAGGTTTTGCATTGAATATTGACCAAGCAAGGCTTATATAACTTTATAGTGACATGCAAAATCGAGTTTTGAATAATAATAATTAAAAAAATGTAATGGCATATCAAATAAAATAACAATACAAATTGAATAACTCTTTTCGGCGGCGGGTTTGAGTTGGGGCCGGGTTTGGTGGTAGCGGGGGTGTATATTGTAGCATCCCGGAAGTGTTAGTGATGCAAGGGATTCTGGGTATTTTTCTTCAGTTGTGTTTATGTTGTGTTACGGTGCGGATGTTCTCCCGAAATGTGTTTGCCATTCTTGTTTGCTGTGGGTTCACATTGTGGCGTATATTTGTAACAGTGATAAAGTTGTTTATACGGCCACCCTCAGTGTGACCTGTATGGCTGTTGACCAAGTATGCCTTGCACACACTTGTGTGTGTGTATGAGCCACATATATTATGTGAGTGGGCCGGCACGCTGTTTGTATGGAGGAAAAGCGGACGTGGAGACATGAAGACGACGCCAAAGGCAGTGCTTTTACGGCCCGCCCCCAGTATTATTGTCCGGGTGGAAATCGGAAGGGGCACTGAACTTCGGGAGTCTCCCGGGAAAATCGGGAGGGTTGACGAGTATGAGTATTAGTGATGAATGCGGTGTTACAGCGGCGGGCCAGCTCTAATGTTAATTTGATATTGCCTCAAGGGCCAACTGAAATTACACGGCGGGCAAAATTTGGCCCGCGGGCCTGAGTTTGACACCCATGCACTAGGACCCAAGTAACAGGAACTGAAGAGCCTGTGCAAGCTAAAACGTTGTGCGTACTTTTAGTGGGCGTGTGATTTACAAACCCCGTTTACATATGAGTTGGGAAATTGTGTTAGATGTAAATATGATCGGAATGAGAAATGGTATTGTTGAATTAGTGGAATTTTGCGAAAACCGGGAATTTTTCCAGTTCAAAAAAAATTTAATTTTTTGGTCCTGATTAAGAGGGATGATTTGACGGTGGAACAGTTCAAATGTGTTGAAACATGTGAAAAGAGTAGTCGACAGAAAAAAGGGTTGGAAAAAACGGTAATTCTGAAAATTCCCGGAATTTTTTGGAAGTTGAAAAATGACATTTTGAAAGTGCAAGATGAGTCGAATATGTTGAAGGTGGAATGGTTTGAATTTGTTAAAAACATGTGGAAATGGTGGAATTATGAAAAATGGCTAATTTATTTTGAATGGGAAAAATGTCCCGGAAAAAGTGGAATTGTGGGAAATGTGGGGATTCCCAAATAGGCTAAACTGTTTGAATCAAATAAAAAATGTGGGGGTTGTGGAACTTTGAAAAATATCTAATTCATTTCAATAGGAAATTCATGGAAATTTGGGAATTTCAGGAAAAAAGGGATTTTTTTTTTTTGAAAATGATAAAAATATGTGAATGTTCTTAATGGTGGGTGTTGGAATTTTTCAAATCGGCCGAGAAATGTTGAATAAATAAATGTTTCTAATGAGAAATGGTATTGTTGATTTCCTGGAATTTCTGAAAAACCGGGAATTTTTCCATGTCAAAAAACAGTTTTTTTTTTTTTGTCCTGATTAAGAGGGATGATTTGACGGTGGAACAGTTCAAATTTTTTTGAAGTTGAAAAATGACATTTTGAAAGTGCAAGATGAGTCGAATATGTTGAAGGTAGAATGGTTTGCATTTGTTAAAAACATGTGGAAATGATGGAATTATGAAAAATGGCTAAATTATTTTGAATGGGAAAAATGTCCCGGAAAAAGTGAAATTGTGGAAAATGTGGGGATTCCCAAACAGGCTGTACTGTTTGAAGTAGGAACTGTTTGAACCAAATAAAAAATGTGGGAGTTGTGGAACTTTGAAAAATGTCTCATTTATTTCAATAGAAATTTCATGAAAATTTGGGAATTTCCGCAAAATCGGGAATTTTGTTTTGAAAATGATACAAATATGTGAATGTTCTGAATTGTTGGTTTTGGAATTTTTCAAATCGGTCGAGAAATGTTGAATAAATAAATGTTTCTAATGAGAAATGGTATTGTTGATTTCCTGGAATTCCTGAAAAAACGGGAATTTTTCCATTTCAAAAAACAGTTTTGTTTTTTTGTCCTGATTGAGTGGGATGATTTGACGGTGGAACAGTTCAAATGGGTTGAAACATGTGAAAAGAGTAGTCAACAGAAAAAAGGGTGAAAAAAGGCTTGGAAAAGACGGTAATTCTGAAAATTCATGGAATTTTTTGGAAGTTGAAAAATGACATTTTGAAAGTACAAGATGAGTCGAATATGTTGAAGGTGGAATGGTTTGAATTTGTTAAAAACATGTGGAAATGGTGGATTTATGAAAAATGGCTAAATTGTTTTGAATGGGAAAAATGTCCAGGAAAAAGTAGAATTGTGGGCAATGTGGGGATTCCCAAATAGGCTAAACTGTTCGAATCAAATACAAAATGTGGGGGTTGTGGAACTTTGAAAAATGTTCCATTCATTTCAATAGGAAATTCATGGAAATTTGGGAATTTCAGGAAAAAAGGGATTTTTTTTTTGTTGAAAATGATAAAAATATGTGAATGTTCTTAATGGTTGGTGTTGGAATTTTTCAAATCTGTTGAGAAATCTTGAATAAATAAATGTTTCTAATGAGAAATGGTATTGTTGATTTCCTGGAATTTCTGAAAAAACGGGAATTTTTCCATGTCAAAAAACAGTTGTTTTTTTTTGTCCTGATTAAGAGGGATGGTTTGACGGTGGAACAGTTCAAATGGGTTGAAACATGTAAAAAGAGTAGTCGACAGAAAAAAAGGTGAAAAAAGGCTTGGAAAAAACGGTAATTCTGAAAATTCCTGGAATTTTTTTGAAGTTGAAAAATTACATTTTGAAAGTGCAAGATGAGTCGAATATGTTGAAGGTAGAATGGTTTGAATTTGTTAAAAACATGTGGAAATGGTGGAATTATGAAAAATTGCTAAATTATTTTGAATGGGAAAAATGTTCCGGAAAAAGCGGAATTGTGGGAAATGTGGGGATTCCCAAATAGGCTGAACTTTTTGAAGTAGGAACTTTTTGAATCAAATAAAAAACGTGGGAGTTGTGGACCTTTGAAAAATGCCCCATTCATTTCAATAGGAAATTCATGGAAATTTGGGAATTTCAGGAAAATAGGGTTTTGTTTTGTTTTTTTGAAAATGATAAAAAATATGTGAATGTTCTTAATGGTTGGTGTTGGAATTTTTCAAATCGGCCGAGAAATATTGAATAAATAAATGTTTCTAATGAGAAATGGTATTGTTGATTTCCTGGAATTTCTGAAAAACCGAGAATTTATCCATGTCAAAAAACAGTTGTTTTTTTTTGTCCTGATTAAGAGGGATGATTTGATGGTGGAATAGTTCAAATGGGTTGAAACATGTAAAAAGCGTAGTCAACAGAAAAAAGGGTCGGAAAAAACGGTAATTCTGAAAATTTCTGACATTTTTTTGAAGTTGAAAAATGACATTTTGAAAGTGCAAAATGAGTCGAATATGTTGAAGGTGGAATGGTTTGAATTTGTTAAAAACATGTGGAAATGGTGAAATTATGAAAAATGGCTAAATTATTTTGAATGGGAAAAATGTCCCGGAAAAAGTGGAATTGTGGGAAATATGGGGATTCCCAAATAGCTGAGATAGGCGCCAGCGCCCCCCGTGACCCCAAAACGGAATAAGCGGTAGGAAATGGATGGATGGATGGATGTTTGAAGTAGGAACTGTTTGAATCAAATAAAAAACGTGGGAGTTGTGGAACTTTGAAAAATGTCCCATCCATTTCTATAGGAAATTCATGGAAATTTGGGAATTTCAGGAAAATAGGGATTTTTTTTTTTTGAAAATGATAAAAATATGTGAATGTTCTTAATGGTTGGTGTTGGAATTTTTCAAATCTGTCGAGAAATCTTGAATAAATAAATGTTTCTAATGAGAAATGGTATTGTTGATTTCCTGGAATTTCTGAAAAACCGGGAATTTTTCCATGTCAAAAAACCGTTTTTTTTTTTCCTGATTAAGAGGGATGATTTGACGGTGGAACAGTTCAAATGGGTTGAAAAATGTAAAAAGAGTAGTCAACAGAAAAAAAGGTGAAAAAAGGCTTGGAAAAAAACGGTAATTCTGAAAATTCCTGGAATTTTTTTGAAGTTGAAAAATGACATTTTGAAAGTGCAAGATGAGTCGAATATGTTGAAGGTGGAATGGTTTGAATTTGTTAAAAACATGTGGAAATGGTGGAATTATGAAAAATGGCTAAATTATTTTGAATGGGAAAAATGTCCTGGAAAAAGTGGAATTGCAGGAAATGTGGGGATTACAAAATAGGCTGAACTGTTTGAAGTAGGAACTTTTTGAATCAAATAAAAAATGTGGGAGTTGTGGAACTTTGAAAAATGTCTCATTCATTTCAATAGGAATTTCATGAAAATTTGGGAATTTCAGGAAAATAGGGATTTTTTTGGGGAGAAAATTATAAAAATATGTGAATGTTCTTAATGGTTGGTGTTGGAATTTTTCAAATCTGTCGAGAAATCTTGAATAAATAAATGTTTCTAATGAGATATGGTATTGTTGATTTCCTGGAATTCCTGAAAAACTGGGAATTTTTCCATGTCAAAAAACAGTTTGTTTTTTTTGTCCTGATTAAGAGGGATGATTTGATGGTGGAACAGTTCAAATGGCTTGAAAAATGTAAAAAGAGTAGTCAACAGAAAAAAGGTGAAAAAAGGCTTGGAAAAAAACGGTAATTCTGAAAATTCCTGGAATTTTTTTGAAGTTGAAAAATGGCATTTTGAAAGTGCAAGATGAGTCGAATATGTTGAAGGTTGAATGGTTTGAATTTGTTAAAAACATGTGGAAATGGTGGAATTATGTAAAATGGCGAAATTATTTTGAATGGGAAAAATCTCCCGGAAAAATTCGAATTGTGGGAAATGTGGGGATTCCCAAACAGGCTGAACTTTTTGAAGTAGGAACTGTTTGAACCAAATAAAAAATGTGGGGGTTGTGGAACTTTGAAAAATGTCTCATTTATTTCAATTGGAATTTCATAAAAATTTGGGAATTTCCGCAAAATCGGGAATTTTGTTTTGAAAATGATACAAATATGTGAATGTTCTGAATGGTTGGTTTTGGATTTTTTCAAATCGGTCGAGAAATGTTGAATAAATAAATGTTTCTAATGAGAAATGGTATTGTTGATTTCCTGGAATTCCTGAAAAACCGGGAATTTTTCCATTTCAAAAAACAGTTTTGTTTTTTTGTCCTGATTAAGTGGGATGGTTTGACGGTGAACGGTTCGAATCGGTTGAACAATGTGGGAAAGAGTAGTCGACTGAAAAACGAGTTTGGAAAAAAACGTTAATTCTGGGAATTCCTGGAATTTTTATTTTTATTTTAAAAAGGACAGTTTTAATGTGCAATATGAATGTTGGAAGTAGAAATGTTTGAATCTGTTGAAAAATGTGGAAATGGTGAAATTTTGAAAAATTGCTCAATTCATTTTGCACGGGAAAAATGTCCCGGAAAACCTGGTATTGTGGGAAATGTGGGGATTCTCAAATAAGCTGAACAGTTTAAAGTTGGAATGGTTTGAATCTCCCCCCAAAAAATGTGGGAGTTGTAGAACTTTAAAAAATGTCCCATTCATTTCAATAAGAATTTCATGGAAATTTGGGAATTTCAGGAAAATAGTTTTTTTTTTTTTTTTGAAAATGATAAAAATATGTGAATGTTCTTAATGGTTGGTGTTGGAATTTTTCAAATCGGTCGAGAAATGTTGAATAAATAAATATTTTTAATGAGAAATGGTATTGTTGATTTCCTGGAATTTCTGAAAAACAGGGAATTTTTCCATGTGAAAAAACAGTTTTGTTTTTTTGTCCTGATTAAGTGGGATGGTCTTCACTTGTTTAAATAAATTCATTCATTTTTTTACTTTGCTTCTTCTAACTTTCAGAAAGACAATTTCAGAGATTTTTTCTCTAAAATTGTCTTTCTGAAATTCCTTCCTCCTCTTTCCTGACAATGTAAATCCATGTTCAAGTAAATGTATTATTTTATTGTAAAGAATAATAAATACATTTTAATTTTAATTCTTCATTTTAGCTTCTGTTTTTTTCTACGAAGAATATTTGTAAAATATTTCTTCAAACTCAAGATTGAAATTCCCAAAAAATATCCTGGATATCTAGAAAATCAGTAGAATCATATTTAAATCTCATTTCAAAGTCTTTTTAATTTCTTTTAAAAATTTTTCTTCTGGGAAATCTAGAAGAAATAATGATTTGTCTTTGATAGAAATATAACTTGGTCCAATTTGTTATATATTGTAAAAAAAAAAAAATGCAGATTGGATTTTAACCTATTTAAAACATGTCATCAAAATTCCAAAATAAATATTAGTCAAGAAAAATTACCAATGATGTTCCACAATTTTTAATTTTATTTTTTTCAAAAATATTCAAATTAGATTGTATTTTTCTTCTTTTTTTTGGCAGAATTTTGAATTTTAAAGAGTCAAAATTGAAAATAAACTATTTCATTTTTTCCGTGTTTTCTCCTCAATGAAGTATTTTTTTCATCATTTATTCTCTACAAAAAACCTTCCGTAAAAGGAAAAAAAATGTACGACGGAATGACAGACAGAAACATAATTTACTTAAGTGTGTATCAAACTGGTAGCCCTTCGTATTAATCAGTACTCAAGAATAGCTCCTGGTTTCAAAAAGGTTGGTGACCCCTGCTTTAGAGCATTCACACAATAAATAAATAACATTAAATAGAGTTTAGGTCCACATAAAAGCTTGGAGCCCTGAATGGATCACACAATCAGAGTGTTGTCTGAGAAGCCTGTTTTTGGTACGTTTGGGTATGCTTTCCTCGTTGCATTCCGGCTTTACTCCTTTCCTCCGATACGCTCCAAAAAAAAAAAAAAAAAAAGCAAACTTTGTAAATGTTTGTCTTTCACCGCGTGTCAAGCCTATGATTGAATGGCGACCTGTCAATGTCATCGGGGATTGACTGCAGTCCTCCAAAGGATAAGTGCTATCACTAATGGATGGAGGGAGAGTCTACATGGAGTCACTGACTGAAACTGACAAATATCCCCAACGGCTCACGAGAGCTGAAATGTGCCACAACTGCTGGACTGGTCGAAAAAAATGTGTCTTTAAAATCTATAACCACACTCATAATTGATTAGTTATAACATATAACCTTGAAGAAAGGTCATTTGCTGATTGAATTGACCGTTTTTGGAAAGCAATGGCAGCCGTTCAAGGATCCGAAAGGCTGTTTGAACTCAGATTTTGCCGAATTCTGAAATGATTTGCAAATTGGATAACATCTCGGAGAAGCTTTCCGCTTGGCAAGGCGAAAAACTATAATCAATTTGAGAGCCAGAATGAGCAAATCTATTGGAATTAACCACTGAAAACAATCCATGCGTGCAATTCGGCTCTCTCTGAATTGACCTTGGCGGGGTCACGCCCACACCCCAGTGAGACCAGTGCAGTGAAAGTCACTCTGGATGGCTTCAGTCTTCTTCAAAGACACCCGGGATGCTACTTTGTTCTGTGATGCAGAACAGAGCGACTTGCAGGTCTAAGGACAACCTACCCATGGACTACTACTACACGTATACGCGCACGTACACTCTGCCCGTCCTTTACCACGCTTTTGCTGCTTCACCTTCCGCCTATTAGGGACTACAGAGCAGTGCCCTAAGGGCCATGGTAGCATTCCAGCAATAAAACAATAAAACAACATTGAAAAATTGTTGATGTTGTGCAACTCAAACCTAACGTTGAAACAACATATTTTTTTACGATGTTTATTCGATGCCAGATTGTGACGTTGATTTGACCATTGAATTTTGGTCATATCCCAACCAATATTCTACAACAAAAACACAGTGAAACAACATACTTTTTGAGGACGTTGAATCAATGTCGGGTTCTGATGTTGATTTGACCTTTGAAATTTGGTCATTTCCCAACCAATATTCTACAACACAAGTACAACGTTGAAACAACAAGCTTTTTGACGACGTTTAATCAATGTCAGGCTCTGACGTTGATTTGAACGATGAAATTTAGTCATTTTTCAACCAATACTTTACAACACAAATATAACATTTATTCAATGTCAGGTTCTGATATTGATTATTTGACCATTGAAATTTGGTCATTTCCCAACCAATATTCTACAACACAAATAAAACCTTGAAACAACATGCTTTTTGACAAAGTTTAATCAATGTTGTGTTCTGGCGTTGATTTGACCGTTGAAATTTGGTCATTTCCCAACCAATATTCTACAACATAAATATGTTAAAACAACATACTTTTTTGACGATGTTTAATCAATGTTGTGTTCTGACGTTGATTTGACCATTGAATTTTGGTCATTTCCCAACTAATATTCTACAACACAAACAACGTTTATTCAATGTCAGGCTCTGACGTTGATTTGACCATTGAATCATGTTAATTTCCGGAACAATGTTCTACAACACAAATACAACATTTAAACATCATGCTTTTTGACAACAATTGATAAATTTTGGGTATTGTGGTTGATTTGACCATTGAAATTTGGTCATTTTCCAACTAATATTCTACAACACAAATAAAACCTTAAAACAACATGCTTTCTGACAACGTTTAATCAATGTTGGGTTCAGACGTTGATTTAACCATTGAAATTTGGTAATTTCCCAACCAATATTCTACAAAACAAGCACAACGTTTATTCAATGTCAGGCTCTGACGTTGATTTGACCATTGAATCATGGTAATTTCCTGAACAATGTTCTACAACAGGAATACAACATTTAAACAACATGCTTTTTGACAACGTTTAATCCATGTTGTGTTCTGGCGTTGATTTAACCATTGAAATTTGGTCATTTCCCAACCAATATTTTACATAAAACATTGAAACAACATGCATTTTGATGACGTTTATTCAATGTCAGGTTGTGACATTGATTTGACCATTGAAATTTGGTCATTTCACAGCCAATATTCTACAACACAAATACAACGTTGAAACAACATGCTTTTTGACAAAGTTTAATCAATGTTGTGTTCTGGCGTTGATTTGACCGTTGAAATTTGGTCATTTCCCAACTAATATTCTACAACACAAATATAAAGTCTATTCATATTCAGGTTCTGACGTTGATTTGACCATTGAATCTTGATCATTTCCCAAACAATATTCTACAACCCAAATAAAACCTTGAAACAACATGCTTTCTGACAACGTTTAATCCATGTTGTGTTCTGGCGTTGATTCAACCATTGAATTTTGGTCATTTACCAACCAATATTCTACATTACAAACACAACGTTTATTCAATGTCAGGCTCTGATGTTGATTTGAATTGAATCATTAAATCATGGTAATTTCCCGAACAATGTTCTACAACAGGAATACAACATTAAAACAACATGCTTTTTGACAACGTTTAGTACATTTTGGGTATTGTGGTTTATTTGACCATTGACATTTGGTCATTTCCTAACCAATATTTTACATAAAACATTGAAACAACATGCTTTTTGATGACGTTTATTCAATGTCAGGTTGTGACATTGATTTGACCATTGAAATTTGGTCATTTCACAGCCAATATTCTACAACACAAATACAACGTTGAAACAACATGCTTTTTGACAATGTTTAACCAATGTTGGGTTCTGACGTTGATTTGATCTTTGAAATTTGGTCATTTCCCAACTAATATTCTACAACACAAATATAAAGTCTATTCATATTCAGGTTCTGACGTTGATTTGACTATTGAATCTTAATCATTTCCCAAACAATATTCTACAACCCAAATAAAACCTTAAAACAACATGCTTTCTGACAACGTTTAATCAATGTTGGGTTCAGGCGTTGATTTGACCTTTGAAATTTGGTCATTTCCCAACCAATATTCTACAAAACAAGCACAACGTTTATTCAATGTCAGGCTCTGACGTTGATTTGACCATTGAATCATGGTAATTTCCCGAACAATGTTCTACAACAGGAATACAACATTTAAACAACATGCTTTTTGACAACGTTTAATAAATTTTGGGTATTGTGGTTGATTTGACCATTGAAATTTGGTCATTTCCCAACCAATATTTTACATAAAACATTGAAACAACATGCTTTTTGATGACGTTTATTCAATGTCAGGATGTGACATTGATTTGACCATTGAAATTTGGTCATTTCCCAGCCAATATTCTACAACACAAATACAACGTTGAAACAACATGCTTTTTGACAATGTTTAACCAATGTTGGGTTCTGACGTTGATTTGATCTTTGAAATTTGGTCATTTCCCAACTAATATTCTACAACACAAATATAAAGTCTATTCATATTCAGGTTCTGACGTTGATTTGACCATTGAATCTTGATCATTTCCCAAACAATATTCTACAACCCAAATAAAACCTTGAAACAACATGCTTTCTGACAACGCTTAATCCATGTTGTGTTCTGGCGTTGATTCAACCATTGAATTTTGGTCATTTACCAACCAATATTCTACATTACAAACACAACGTTTATTCAATGTCAGGCTCTGATGTTGATTTGAATTGAATCATTAAATCATGGTAATTTCCCGAACAATGTTCTACAACAGGAATACAACATTTAAACAACATGCTTTTTGACAACGTTTAATAAATTTTGGGTATTGTGGTTGATTTGACCATTGAAATTTGGTCATTTCCCAACCAATATTTTACATAAAACATTGAAACAACATGCTTTTTGATGACGTTTATTCAATGTCAGGTTGTGACATTGATTCGACCATTGAAATTTGGTCATTTCACAGCCAATATTCTACAACACAAATACAACGTTGAAACAACATGCTTTTTGACAATGTTTAACCAATGTTGGGTTCTGACGTTGATTTGACCGTTGACATTTGGTAATTTTCCAACTAATATTCTACAATACAAATATAAAGTTTATTCATATTCAGGCTCTGACGTTGATTTGACCATTGAATCTTGATCATTTCCCAAACAATATTCTACAACACAAATAAAACCTTGAAACAACATGCTTTCTGACAACGTTTAATCCATGTTGTGTTCTGGCGTTGATTTAACCATTGAATTTTGGTCATTTCCCAACCAATATTCTACATTACAAACACAACGTTTATTCAATGTCAGGCTCTGATGTTGATTTGAATTGAATCATTAAATCATGGTAATTTCCCGAACAATGTTCTACAACAGGAATACAACATTTAAACAACATGCTTTTTGACAACGTTTAATAAATTTTGCGTATTGTGGTTGATTTGACCATTGAAATTTGGTCATTTCCCAACCAATATTTTACATAAAACATTGAAACAACATGCTTTTTGATGACGTTTATTCAATGTCAGGTTGTGACATTGATTTGACCATTGAAATTTGGTCATTTCCCAGCCAATATTCTACAACACAAATACAACGTTGAAACAACATGCTTTTTGACAATGTTTAACCAATGTTGGGTTCTGACGTTGATTTGATCGTTGAAATTTGGTCATTTTCCAACTAATATTCTACAACACAAATATAAAGTCTATTCATATTCAGGTTCTGACGTTGATTTGACCATTGAATCTTGATCATTTCCCAAACAATATTCTACAACACAAGTAAAACCTTGGAACAACATGCTTTCTGACAACGTTTAATCCATGTTGTGTTCTGGCGTTGATTCAACCATTGAATTTTGGTCATTTCCCAACCAATATTCTACATTACAAACACAACGTTTATTCAATGTCAGGCTCTGATGTGGATTTGAATTGAATCATTAAATCATGGTAATTTCCCGAACAATGTTCTACAACAGGAATACAACATTTAAACAACATGCTTTTTGACAACGTTTAATAAATTTTGGGTATTGTGGTTGATTTGACCATTGAAATTTGGTCATTTCCCAACCAATATTTTACATAAAACATTGAAACAACATGCTTTCTGATGACGTTTATTCAATGTCAGGTTGTGACATTGATTTGACCATTGAAATTTGGTCATTTCCCAGCCAATATTCTACAACACAAATACAACGTTGAAACAACATGCTTTTTGACAATGTTTAACCAATGTTGGGTTCTGACGTTGATTTGATCGTTGAAATTTGGTCATTTTCCAACTAATATTCTACAACACAAATATAAAGTCTATTCATATTCAGGTTCTGACGTTGATTTGACCATTGAATCTTGATCATTTCCCAAACAATATTCTACAACCCAAATAAAACCTTGAAACAACATGCTTTCTGACAACGTTTAATCCATGTTGTGTTCTGGCGTTGATTCAACCATTGAATTTTGGTCATTTACCAACCAATATTCTACATTACAAACACAACGTTTATTCAATGTCAGGCTCTGATGTTGATTTGAATTGAATCATTAAATCATGGTAATTTCCTGAACAATGTTCTACAACAGGAATACAACATTTAAACAACATGCTTTTTGACAACGTTTAATAAATTTTGGGTATTGTGGTTGATTTGACCATTGAAATTTGGTCATTTCCCAACCAATATTTTACATAAAACATTGAAACAACATGCTTTCTGATGACGTTTATTCAATGTCAGGTTGTGACATTGATTTGACCATTGAAATTTGGTCATTTCACAGCCAATATTCTACAACACAAATACAACGTTGAAACAACATGCTTTTTGACAATGTTTAACCAATGTTGGGTTCTGACGTTGATTTGACCGTTGACATTTGGTAATTTTCCAACTAATATTCTACAACACAAATATAAAGTTTATTCATATTCAGGCTCTGACGTTGATTTGACCATTGAATCTTGATCATTTCCCAAACAATATTCTACAACACAAATAAAACCTTGAAACAACATGCTTTCTGACAACGTTTAATCCATGTTGTGTTCTGGCGTTGATTTAACCATTGAATTTTGGTCATTTCCCAACCAATATTCTACATTACAAACACAACGTTTATTCAATGTCAGGCTCTGATGTTGATTTGAATTGAATCATTAAATCATGGTAATTTCCCGAACAATGTTCTACAACAGGAATACAACATTTAAACAACATGCTTTTTGACAACGTTTAATAAATTTTGCGTATTGTGGTTGATTTGACCATTGAAATTTGGTCATTTCCCAACCAATATTTTACATAAAACATTGAAACAACATGCTTTTTGATGACGTTTATTCAATGTCAGGTTGTGACATTGATTTGACCATTGAAATTTGGTCATTTCCCAGCCAATATTCTACAACACAAATACAACGTTGAAACAACATGCTTTTTGACAATGTTTAACCAATGTTGGGTTCTGACGTTGATTTGATCGTTGAAATTTGGTCATTTTCCAACTAATATTCTACAACACAAATATAAAGTCTATTCATATTCAGGTTCTGACGTTGATTTGACCATTGAATCTTGATCATTTCCCAAACAATATTCTACAACCCAAATAAAACCTTGAAACAACATGCTTTCTGACAACGTTTAATCCATGTTGTGTTCTGGCGTTGATTCAACCATTGAATTTTGGTCATTTACCAACCAATATTCTACATTACAAACACAACGTTTATTCAATGTCAGGCTCTGATGTTGATTTGAATTGAATCATTAAATCATGGTAATTTCCCGAACAATGTTCTACAACAGGAATACAACATTAAAACAACATGCTTTTTGATGAAGTTTAATAAATTTTGGGTATTGTGGTTAATTTGACCATTGAAATTTTGTCATTTCCCAACCAATATTTTACATAAAACATTGAAACAACATGCTTTCTGATGACGTTTATTCAATGTCAGGTTGTGACATTGATTTGACCATTGAAATTTGGTCATTTCACAGCCAATATTCTACAACACAAATACAACGTTGAAACAACATGCTTTTTGACAATGTTTAACCAATGTTGGGTTCTGACGTTGATTTGACCGTTGACATTTGGTAATTTTCCAACTAATATTCTACAACACAAATATAAAGTTTATTCATATTCAGGCTCTGACGTTGATTTGACCATTGAATATTTATCATTTCCCAAACAATATTCTACAACACAAGTAAAACCTTGGAACAACATGCTTTCTGACAACGTTTAATCCATGTTGTGTTCTGGCGTTGATTTAACCATTGAAATTTGGTCATTTCCCAACCAATATTCTACAAACAATGTTGAAACAACATGCTTTTTGACGTCATTTATTCAATATTAGGTAGTGACGTTGATTTGACATTGAAATTTGGTCATTTCCCAGCCAATATTCTACAACACAAATACAACGTTGAAACAACATGCTTTTTGACAACGTTTAACCAATGTTGGGTTCTGACGTTGATTGAAATGTGGTCATTTTCTAATTAATATTCTACAACACAAATATAAAGTTTATTCATTGACAGGCTCTGACGTTGATTCGACCATTAAATCTTGGTCATTTCCCAACCAATATTCCACAACACAAATACAACGTAGAAACGACGTGCTCTTTGACGTTTAATCAATGTTGTGTTCTGACTTTAATGAGACCATTGAATTTTGGTCATCTACCAACCAATATTCTACATTACAAATACAATGTTGAAACAACATGTTTTTTGACATTGTTTAAAGAATGTTGGGTTCTGACATTGATTTGACCATTGAAATTTGGTCATTTCCCAAACCACAACGTGGATCCAAACTATGAAGATCCTTATTCATCCAGGTTGTTGCCATCTCAGGGCGTTCAATCGTTTGCAACTGGACTGCTGGGTTATTTTTTCGGATGACGTTTCGCCGTTCATTTGAGTAGGCTTTACTATCAATTGATTAACGTGGATTCTGACTTAAACAAGTTGAAAAACTTATTCGAGTCTTACCATTTAGTGGTCAATCGTACGGAATATGTACTGTACTGTGCAATATATTATTAAAAGTTTCAATCAATCAATCAATCAGTTCGTGCTCATAGACTTAGAATAATCAGATCTAGTCCAACAGATGGTGCCAAAACCCCAAATATTAATCTTCCAAAAACTCAATGTTAGACACCAGTGTTGTCCATCCATCCATCCATCCATCATCTTCCGCTTATCCGAGGTCGGGTCGCGGGGGCAGCAGCCTAAGCAGGGAAGCCCAGACTTCCCTTTCCCCAACCACTTCGTCTAGCTCTTCCCGGAGGATCCCGAGGCGTTCCCAGGCCAGCCGGGGGACATAGTCTTCCCAACGTGTCCTGGGTCTTCCCCGTGGCCTCCTACCGGTTGGACCTGCCCTAAACACCTCCCTAGGGATTCGTTCGGGTGGCATCCTGACCAGATGCCCGAGCCACCTCATCTGGCTCCTGTCCATGTGGAGGAGCAGCGGCTTTACCTTGAGTTCCTCCCGGATGGCAGAGCTTCTCACCCGATCTCTAAGGGAGAGCCCCGCCACCCGACGGAGGAAACTCATTTCGGCCGCTTGTACCCGTGATCTTATCCTTTCGGTCAAAGCTCATGACCATTGGTGAGGATGGGAACGTAGATCGACCGGTAAATTGAGAGCTTTGCCCTCCGGCTCAGCTCCTTCTTCACCACAACGTCTGCATTACCGAAGACGCCTGTTGATCTCACAATCCACTCTTCCCCTACTCGTGAACAAGACTCCTAGGTACTTGAACTCCTCCACATGGGGCAGGGTCTCCTCCCCAACCCGGAGATGACTCCACCAGTGTTGTCTCAATTTACAAATACGACTATTTTGCATCGTTGTCTCAATGTCAGATTTAAAGGATGTGTCAAAGTTGTAATCAACGTTGTATCGATGTCTTGCGTCTGCTGGGCCAGCCCTGCTCTCGACCTAAGTTCGCCAGGATAGACTCCGGCTCACACTTGACCCTGAACAGTACGAGCCGTAAAATTCAGAATGTGTGAGTTTTAGAGCTTTTGATTAGAGCATTAGCAAGTTTGAAAGAACCGTGAGACGTTGAACAAGCAACCCTATTTGGTCTTTAATGGCTTGACACTTATTAAAAGTGACCAATAAACCTGGCCTGCGCTTCACTGAGTTCCATTAAAAGTCTGCTACAAACCCGACTCCGAGGGTTGTTCCCTTTCATGATTGGGACTGACTCGGGTCGGATCTGCATACCCTCCCTGGGGGCTGAGCGAGACACTCTGCCAGAAATGTGGACATCAAAGTCCCAGCAAGAAAGTTGACCATGTGTTGTGTACGGGGAATGTGGGAAATATGAATCATGTGGAAATCAAGCCAAGTCTGTGCTAATGACCCTGCGGCTGCTTGCTTGAAGACAGAAATTAATTCCCTGCAGTCTATTCTTAGGCTCATGTCCTTCACATCCTCAGTCCATTATACATTTGTTAAAGGTTGAAGTGATCAGAGTTTGATCTCAGGGTTCTTACACTCATGCTAATTAAGAGGATCTTTCTGTTTTCTTTCTTTGCTTTTGTTCCAATTTATTGGCTGGCAGCGTGACGCATTTGAACCTTTCTCCCTGATATGAATTCCGATTCTTCTTCAAAGTGAAATATCTTTTTCAACAACTTAGCTTCTTTGTTTCTTTAAGAGTTGAAACAAATATCTGTCACTCTAGGGATCTTACACGAGGATGGACTTAAATAAAACAACCACGGTGTGCTATTACGCCGAATATCCAGAACTCTAGAGCAGTGGTTCTCAAATGGGGGTACGGGTACCCCTGGGGGTACTAGAAGGTATGCCAAGGGTACAAGATTACAGTTGGCACAAAATGCGGCTGCTAGACTTTTGACAAGAAAAAGAAAGTTTGATCATATTACACCTGCACTGGCTTCCTGTGCACTTAAGATGTGACTTTAAGGTTTTACTACTTACGTATAAAATACTACACGGTCTAGCTCCATCCTATCTTGCTGACCAACACGCCGGACTGTAGTCAGTTGGAAGTGTGTCTCAATGAAATTAAACAATGGATGTCCGCTAACTTTTTGCAACTTAACGCCGAAAAAACGTAAATGCTGATTATCGGTCCTGCTAGACACCGACCTCTATTTAATAATACAACTTTAACATTTGACAACCAAATAATAAAACAAGGTGACTTGGTAAAAAATCTGGGTATTATCTTCAACCCAACTCTCTCCTTTGAGTCACACATTAAAAGCGTTACTAAAACGGCCTTCTTTCATCTCCGTAATATCGCTAAAATCCGCTCCATTTTGTCCACTAAAGACGCCGAGGTCATTATCCATGCGTTTGTTACGTCTCGTCTCGATTACTGTAACGTATTATTTTCGGGTCTCCCCATGTCTAGCATTAAAAGATTACAGTTGGTACAAAATGTGGCTGCTAGACTTTTGACAAGAACAAGAAAGTTTGATCATATTACGCCTGTCCTGGCTCACCTGCACTGGCTTCCTGTGCACTTAAGATGTGACTTTAAGGTTTTACTAATTACGTATAAAATACTACACGGTCTAGCGCCATCCTATCTTGCTGACCAACACGCCGGACTGTAGTCAGTTGGAAGTGTGTCTTAATGAAATTAAACAATGGATGTCCGCTAACTTTTTGCAACTTAACGGCAAAAAAACGGAAATGCTGATTATCGGTCCTGCTAGACACCGACCTCTATTTAATAATACAACTTTAACATTTGACAACTAAATAATAAAACAAGGTGACTTGGTAAAAAATCTGGGTATTATCTTCGACCCAACTCTCTCCTTTGAGTCACACATTAAAAGCGTTACTAAAACGGCCTTCTTTCATCTCCGTAATATCGCTAAAATTCGCTCCATTTTGTCCACTAAAGACGCCGAGATCATTATCCATGCGTTTGTTACGTCTCGTCTCGATTACTGTAACGTATTATTTTCGGGTCTCCCCATGTCTAGTATTAAAAGATTACAGTTGGTACAAAATGCGGCTGCTAGACTTTTGACAAGAACAAGAAAGTTTGATCACATTACGCCTGTACTGGCTCACCTGCACTGGCTTCCTGTGCACTTAAGATGTGACTTTAAGGTTTTACTACTTACGTATAAAATACTACACGGTCTAGCTCCATCCTATCTTGCCGATTGTATTGTACCATATGTCCCGGCAAGAAATCTGCGTTCAAAAGACTCCGGCTTATTAGTGATTCCTAGAGCCCAAAAAAAGTCTGCGGGCTATAGAGCGTTTTCCGTTCGGGCTCCAGTACTCTGGAATGCCCTCCCGGTAACAGTTCGAGATGCTACCTCAGTAGAAGCATTTAAGTCTCACCTTAAAACTCATCTGTATACTCTAGTCTTTAAATAGACCTCCTTTTTAGACCAGTTGATCTGCCGCTTCTTTTCTTTTTCTCCTATGTCCCCCCCTGACTTGTGGAGGGGGTCCGGTCCGATGACCATGGATGAAGTACTGGCTGTCCAGAGTCGAGACCCAGGATGGACCGCTCGCCTGTATCGGTTGGGGACATCTCTACGCTGCTGATCCGCCTCCGCTTGAGATGGTTTCCTGTGGACGGGACTCTCGCTGCTGTCTTGGATCCGCTTTGAACTGAACTCTCGCAGCTGTGTTGGAGCCACTATGGATTGAACTTTCACAGTATCATGTTAGACCCGCTCGACATCCATTGCTTTCGGTCCCCTAGTGGGGGGGTGCCCACATCTGAGGTCCTCTCCAAGGTTTCTCATAGTCAGCATTGTCACTGGCGTCCCACTGGATGTGAATTCTCCCTGCCCACTGGGTGTGAGTTTTCCTTGCCCTTTTGTGGGTTCTTCCGAGGATGTCGTAGTCGTAATGATTTGTGCAGTCCTTTGAGACATTTGTGATTTGGGGCTATATAAATAAACATTGATTGATTGATGATTGATACTTGAGATTTTTTTTTTAATATTCTAAAAATAGCAACAATTCAAAAATCCTTTATAAATACATTTATTGAATAATACTTCAACAAAATATGAATGTAAGTTCATAAACTGTGAAAAGAAATGCAACAATGCATTATTCATTGTTGACAGCTCGATTTTTTGTGGACGTGTTCCATAAATATTGATGTTAAAGATTTCTTTTTTTGTGAAGAAATATTTAGAATTAAGCTGATGAATCTCTATTACAATCCCCAAAGAGGGCACTTTAAGTTGATGATTACTTCTATGTGTAGAAATCTTTATAATTGAATCACCAGTGCCGCCATAGAAATGCCCCCCTCTACCTCAAAGAACTACTCACCCCCAAGTCCTCCACACGACACCTACACTCCAAACAGACTAACCTCTTCCAACCTCCACTGACAAAGCTACGAACTATGGAAGACAGGGCTTTCTGATCTGCTGCTCCCAGTCTGTGTAACGCTCTCCCTGACCACCTGAGGGCACCACAGACTGTGAATGCTTTAAAAAAAAAAAGGCTTAAATCCCTTCTTTAAAAAAAAAAAGCCTTTTTATAGATGTATAAACTAGTTCTAGCTATTAGGCTGTTGTAGTTTCTATGTTTGACTTATTTTTAATATATTTGTATTATTATTATTATTATTTTCTAAATGTATTTATGTATTTTAATACACAGTAGCACTTTGAAGTTGTTTGCTCAATGTAAAGTGCTTTTTACAAACAAAATCTATTATTATTATTGTTTATTTTTCAACAAGTTTTTAGTTAATTTTTAATCTTTTTTTCCAAATAGTTCAATAAAGACCACTACAAATGAGCAATATTTTGCACTGTTATACAATTTATTAAATCAGCAACTGATGACATAGTGCTGTATTTTACTTCTTTATCTCCATTTTTCAACCAAAAATGCTCTGCTCTGATTAGGGGGTACTTTAATAAAAAAAAAAATGTTCACAGGGGGTACATCATTGATAAAAGGTTGAGAACCACTGTTCTAGAGCACACCGGGATACAAGCCGCACCCATTAATTTTTAGGAGGGGAAAATATACGTCCACATATATTAGCTACACCGTACTATAAGCCTGAGATATATGCGTTGTAAAATTAGTTATTTACAAATAAATATTTTGTAAATTTATTCACATACCTTAATTCTTTCCAAACACACCTGTACCATGGCAGTAAAACGGCTGATCAAACAAAACAGAAGTCGTAATCATGCACCCACCAGTGAGGAAGCGAGCTCTCCAATCAGCTAAGAAGATTCAACAAAACCACTGTGACATTTTGTCGAATTTATGAAGAAACAATACAAAAACAATGCCATTTGAAGTTAAAAGTACTAACACAGACACTAATAACCGTGTTAGCATACTGAGTAATGCTAACGACACTAGCTTCTTTACATTACGATAGCACGTACAAATATGAATGAAACCCTCCCACATACTGTACATCCCACATATATATGTATTTACAGTATATGTATGTATGTGTGAATATATATGTATGAATGTATGTACTTACAGTATGTGAATGTATGTATGTGTATATATATATATATATATATATATATATTCAAACATACATACATACAAACATGTATGTATATATGTATATATATATTTATATAAATATAGGTTTGTATGTATGTATGTTTACATGTATGTGTCTGTATACACAGTATACATACATAAACATATATATATATTTATATATACATATTTATATATATATATATATATATATATATTTATATATACATATTTATATATATATATATATATATATATATATATATATATATATATATATATATATATATATATATATATATATATATATATATATATATATATATATATATATAATCATCAGGAGATTTTATCCTGATGATTGAGGGAACCCCTCATGAAACAGTTCTGTAGAGACGAAGTAGTCTTGTGATTTTTCCCACACCTACATATTGCGCTTTACCACGGTATCGAGCACTATTCTCTGGATAATCCAATCAAGATATATATATATATATATATATATATATATATATATATATATATATATATATATATGAATATTTATATATATATAAATATGTTTATCTATATATATATACACATTTATATATGTATATATATATATATACATGTACATTTGTATGTATGTATGTATATATGAATTTTATGTGTGAGTATATATATATACATATATATACTCAAAGATCATTTGGACTATGAAGACCTCCTACATCCTATGCAGTTTTGAGCTTCGGGCGAATCACTCGACCGAAACTGCATGTTGCCTTCTATTAGAAAAAATCAAACAAAACCTTGACAATGGAGGTGTAGTTGGAGCAATACTCTTAGACCTCCGCAAGGCATTTGATACATTTAGTCACCCAACGTTACTTAGAAAATGAACAACTTTTAAACTGTCGACATGTACTCTGGCCTGGATTATGTTATATTTATCTGGTCGGACCCCATCTCTTATCAGCCTGCCACAAGGCTCTAATATCGGCCCTCTTCTTTCCTCCATGTACATAAACGACCTGCCATCTGTATGTGAGGATGTAAATATCCAGATGTTGCACATGACACGGTTATTTATACTTAGGGAACAGATGCTGAAATGGTTGCTAGAAATCTTACATCAGCCATGGAGAAGGTGGCAAGATGGCTACACGACTATTGTCTTCCATTGAACATTAAAAAAAACGGCAACAATGTATTTTGTAAACAAATATAAAATGGCATCCTTTCCAAATATAACGGTTAATAAGGAGATAATACAAAATGTTAGTGAATATCATTACCTGGGTGTTATTTTAGAGCCAACACCTGGCTTTAAAACAAACAGAGAAGGGGTAGGGAACCTATGGTTCGTGAGCCAGATGTGGCTCTTTTGATAACTGCATCTGGCTCTCGGATAAATCTGAGCCGAGACTGTTAAAAATAACGTTCAAAATATAAAACATGCTCATGCATTTGAATTTATCCATCCTTTTTCCTACCGCACTTGTTCAAGAAATTGCAATAAGGGTAAGAAGTGATTTATTTATTATCGGTTAGTTTAGGGTTTGCCTTCCTGGGGGTTCTTCAGACCACCAAGCACCGACATGAGAGCCTGTTTCAGTGCTACAATATTTTTTTTATTTTTCAATAAGTCTCTCAGTTGCTTTCCAGCAATTGTCTTTTTCCTCTTTCGTTCTCGCTCGCACTCTGGCTCCAGCCCCAACCCCGTCTCTCCTCCTGGCTGCTGCTTATAAATTAGATAAAAAGGCCCAGGTGGGCATTCTATGCACCTGTTGCTGATTTCGAGGCTGGTCCTGGCAACAACCGGCTTCGCTGCAGTCCCGCAGGCCACGCCCCCTCCACAATTAGCTTCAGAATAGCAATGTTATTACAAAGAATAAGAGACCTATTATAATCTAGAAATGTTGGTCTTACTTAAAAATGCACGCGTTTAGTTGTGTTCAATGTTGAAAATAATTTTATACGGCTCTTACGGAAATACATTTTAAAATATTTGGATTCTTGGCTCTCTCAGCCAAAAAGGTTCCCGACCCCTGTGCTAGAGTCTTAAATACAACATAAAAATGTTCAAATGTATCAGAAATTCGTTTACTCTGGAGACAGCTCAAACTTATTTTAATGCAATGATTATATCTCGTTTTTATTATTGTATAACATGTTGGTTGCAGGCAAGTAAAATGACACTGAGACCATTGGAAACTTTGCACAAAAAAATCGCTCAAAATCCTTTACCGAAAACCAAAATATCACCATCACTGTTTAGTTCTACAAAAACATAGATTGTTAAACTTAGCTAATATTCAAAGATTAGCATCAATACAAATGGCCCATCGAATCCTAAATAACACAATTTAAGCACTTTGTCCAGTTTACATCTGCTGTGATAACTAGGAACATGCAAGCCTCCACCAGGGGGCGGTGTAGCGTACCCAGATGGAAAACATATTTTGCACAATTAGCCTTTTCATATAAAGCCATAAATGAATGGAAGGACCTCACAACGAACTTGAAAAGTCTAACAGATGACTCTTCATTCACAATTGAAGTTAAAAAAGTGGCTTTGGAGCAATCAAAGCTGCTCACACAGTCAATAAGGTGGACACTATGTTTGACAGATCAACTTAATGTGTATTATATGTATCCATGACAGCATTTTTCTTGTAAATTGTGACTTATGTGTGTTAAAATCATGGTTGGTTTTTACAAATGATGACAGATGTGAACAAGAGCATGTATTGTCTTTGTCCGATGATGTAAATGAGGTGTGGTTGTATTGTATATTAAGTATGTGTCCATGAAAGGGCATTTTATGAGTTTTCTTAATTTGATTACATGCTATGGTATGATTTTACTGTCATCATTTTTTTTGCATGATTTTTGTATCGCTTTAATTTAGATAGCCAGGGACTACAGATGGAAATGAGCTATTTAGCTATAATCCGGTACAGAACATATCTGTCTTTGAGCTTAATGTTTCTGTACATTGTATATATATATATATATATATAGTGGGGCAAAAAAGTATTTAGTCAGCCAGCGATTGTGCAAGTTCTCCCACTTAAAATGATGACAGAGGTCTGTAATTTTTATCATAGGTACACTTCAACTGTGAGAGACAGAATGTGAAAAAAATAAAATAAAATCCAGGAATTCACATTGTA
>NC_084635.1:33483263-33490763 GCF_033978795.1 Nerophis ophidion | reverse complement strand
GTGATCTTGTCCTTACGGTCATAACCCAAAGCTCATGACCATAGATGAGGATGGGAACGTAGATCGACTGGTAAATTGAGAGCTTTGCCTTCCGGCACAGCTCGTTCTTTACGACAACTGACTGATAAAGGGTTCGCATTACTGAAGGTACGCCTGTCGATCCCACCATACACTCTCCCCTCACTCGTGTACAAGACCCTGAGATACTTGAACTCTTCCACTTGTGTCCGCCCTGAGATCGGTAGGTTGGGAGTTCAAACCCCGCGGCCATCGCTGCTACTCACTGCTCCTTTCACATCCCAGGGGGTGATCAAGGGTGATGGGTCAAATGCAGAGAATAATTTCACCACACCTCGTGTGTGTGTGACAATCATTGCTACTTTAACTTAAACTTAACTTGGGGTAAGCTCTCTTCCCCAACCCGGAGATGGCGCTCCACCATTTTCCGGGCAAGAACCATGGACTCAGCTGCTTCACAAAGTCGTTTATTTGAGATTTTCATTGGCCTCGAACTCTCCCTAGCCACTTCGTGCAGTCCCTCCCGGGGGATCCCGAGGTGTTCCCAGGCCAGCCGGGAGACGTAGTCTTCTAATGTGTATTATGTCTTCACTGTGGCCTGCTACCGGTTGGACATCCTGACCAGATGCCCAAACCACCTCATCTGCCTCCTCTCCATGTTGAGGAGCAGCGGCTTTGCTTCGAATTCTTCCCGGATGACAGAGCTTCTCACCCTAAGGGAGAACCCCGCCGCCCGACGGAAGAAGCTCATTGTGTCCGCTTGTACCCGTGATCTTGTCCTTTCGGTCATAACCCAAAGCTCATGACCATAGATGAGGATGGGAACGTAGATCGACCGATAAATTGAGAGCTTTGCTTTCCGGCTTAGATCTTTCTTTACTACAACTGACTGATACAGGGTTCGCATTACTGAAGATCCGCCTGTTGATCTCACAATACACTTTCCCTTCACTCGTGAACAAGACCCGAGAAACTTGAACTCCTCCACTTGGGGCAAGAGCTCTTCCCCAACCCGGAGATGATGTTCCACTCTTTTCCGGGCAAGAACCATGGACTCAGTCGCTTCACAGAGTCGTTTATTTGAGATTTTCATTGGCCTCATACTCTCCCTTGCTACTTTGTCCAATCCTTCCCGGGGAATCCCGAGGCGTTCCCAGGCCAGCCGGGAAACATAGTCTTCCTAACGTGTCCTGGGTCTTCCCTGTGGCCTAATACCGGTTGGACGTCCTGACCAGCTGCCCGAACCACTTCATCTGGCTCTTCTCGATGTGGAGGAGCAGCGGCTTTACTTCGCACTCTTCCCGGATGACAGAGCTTCTCATTTTATCTCTAAGGGAGAGACCCGCCACCCGACAGAGGAAACTCATTTTGGCCGCTTGTACCCGTGATCTTGTCCTTTCGGTCATAACCCAAAGCTCATGACCATAGGTGAGGATGGGAACGTAGATCGACTGGTAAATTGAGAGCTTTGCCTTCCGGCACAGCTCGTTCTTTACAACAACTGACTGATAAAGGGTTCGTATTACTGAAGGTACGACTGTCGATCTCACCATACACTCTCCCCTCACTCGTGAACAAGACCCCGGGATACTTGAACACTTGCGTCCGCCCTGAGATCGGTAGGTTGGGAGTTCAAACCCCGGCTGAGTCATACCAAAGACTATAAAAATGGGACTCATTACCTCCCTGCTTGGCATTGAGCATCAAAGGTTGTAATTGCGGTTTAAATCACCATAAATGATTCCCGGGTGCGGCCACCGCTGCTACTCACTGCTCCCCTCACATCCCAGGGGGTGATCAAAGGTGATGGGTCAAATGCAGAGAATAATTTTGCCACACTTCGTGTGTGTGTGACAATCATTGCTACTTTAATTTTAACACAACTTGGGGCAAGCTCTCTTCCCCAACCCGGAGATGACGCTCCACCCTTTTCCAGGCAAGAACCATGGACTCAGTCGCTTCACAAAGTTGTTTATTTGAGATTTTCATTGGCCTCGAACTCTCAGCGGCTTTACTTCGAATTCTTCCCGGATGACAGAGCTTCTCACCCTATCTCTAAGGGAGAACCCCGCCGCCCGACGGAAGAAACTCATTGTGTCCGCTTGTACCCGTGATCTTGTCTTTTCGGTCATAACCCAAAGCTCATGACCATAGATGAGGATGGGAACGTAGATCCACCGGTATATTGAGAGCTTTGCTTTCCGGCTCAGCTCTTTCCTTACTACAACTGACTGATACAGGGTTCGCATTACTGAAGATCCGCCTGTTGATCTCACAATACACTCTCCCTTCACTCGGGAACAAGACCCCGAGATACTTGAACTCCTCCACTTGGGGTGAGATCTCTTCCCCAACCCAGAGATGACGCTCCACTCTTTTCCAGGCAAGAACCATGGACTCAGTCGCTTCACAAAGTCGTTTATTTGAGATTTTCATTGGCCTCGAACTCTCCCGAGCTACTTCGTCCATTCTCTCCCGGGGGATCCTGAGGTGTTCCCAGGCCAGCCGGGAGACGTAGTCTTCTAATGCGTACTGAGTCTTCACTGTGGCCTGCTACCGGTTGGACATCCTGACCAGATGCCCAAACCACCTCATCTGGCTCCTCTCGATGAGGAGGAGCAGCGGCTTTACTTCACACTCTTGTACCTATAATCTTGTCCTTTCGGTCATAACCCAAAGTTCATGACCATAGATGTGGATGGAAACGTAGATCGACCGGTAAATTGAGAGCTTTGCTTTCCGGCTCAGATCTTTCTATACTACAACTGACTGATACAGGGTTCGCATTACTGAAGATCCGCCTGTTGAGCTCACGATACACTTTCCCTTCACTCGTGAACAAGACCCGAGAAACTTGAACTCCTCCACTTGGGGCAAGAGCTCTTCCCCAACCCGGAGATGATGTTCCACTCTTTTCCGGGCAAGAACCATGGACTCAGTTGCTTCACAAAGTCGTTTATTTGAGATTTTCATTGGCCTCATACTCTCCCTTGCTACTTTGTCCAATCTTTCCCGGGGAATCCCGAGGCGTTCCCAGGCCAGCCGGGAGACATAGTCTTCTAATGTGTACTGGGTCTTCACTGTGGCCTGCTACCGGTTGGACGTCCTGACCAGCTGCCCGAACCACTTCATCTGGCTCCTCTTGATGTGGAGGAGCAGCGGCTTTACTTCACACTCTTCCTGGATGACAGAGCTTCTCATCTTATCTCTAAGGGAGGGACCCGCCACCCGACGGAGGAAACTCAATTCGGCCGCTTGTACCCGTGATCTTGTCCTTTCGGTCGAAACCCAAAGCACATGACCATATATGAGGATGGGAACGTGGATCGAGCGGTAAATTGAGAGCTTTGGTTCTCCGGCTCAGCTCCTTCTTTACCACAACGAACGGGTACAAGGTTCGCATTACTGAAGAGCCGCCTGTCGATCTCACGATCCACTCTCCCCTCACTCGTGAACAAGACCCCGAAATTCTTGAACTCCTCCACTTGGGGCGAGATCTCTTCCCCAACCCAGAGATGGCGCCCCACTCTTTTCCGGGCAAGAACCATGGAATCAGTCGCTTCACAAAGTCATTTATTTGAGATTTTCATAGGCCTCAAACTCTCCCTGGCCACTTCGTCCATTCCCTCCTGGGGGATCCCGAGGCGTTCCCAGGCCAGGCGGGAGACATAGTCTTCCCAATGTGTCCTGGGTCTTTCCCGTGGCCTATTACCGGCTTGACCAGATGCCCGAACCACCTCATCTGCCTTCCCTCGATGTGGAGGAGCACTGGCTTTACTTTGAACTTCTACCAGATGACAGAGCTTCTCACCCGACGGAGGAGACTAATTTCGGCCGCTTGTACAAGCAATCTTGTCCTTTTGATCGAAACCCAAAGCTCATGACCATAGGTGAGGATGGGAATGTAACTTGACCGGTAAATTGAGAGCTTTGCTTTCCGGCACAGCTCCCTCTTTATCACAACTGACTGATACAGGGTTCGCATTACTGAAGATCCGCCTCCCCTCACTCTTGAACGAGAAAAACCAAAAGCTCATGACCTAATTACCCATACCATCACACATGCTGCCTTTTACACTTTGTGCCTAGAACAGTCCTGGTAGTTCTTTTCCTCTTTGGTCCAGAGGATACGACGTCTACAGTTTCCCCCAAAAATATTGAAATGTGGACTCGTCTGACCACAGAACACCTTTCCACTTTGCTTCATACCATCTTAGATGAGCTAGAGCCCAGCTAAGCTGGCGACGTTTCCGGGTGTTGTTGATAAAATGTTTTTTGAGTTGCATATTATAGTTTTAACTTGCACTCACAGATGTAGCGACCAACTGTAGTTGCTTACAGTGGTTTTCTGAAGTGTTCCTGAGCCCATGTGGTGATATCCTTTACACACTGATGTCGGTTTTTGATGCAGTACCGCCTGAAGGTTCGTAGGTCCGTAATATCATGACTTCTCTGAACCTTTTGATGACATTACCGTAGATGGTCAAATCCCTAAATTCCTTGCAATAGCTGGTTGAGAAATGTTGTTCTTAATCAATTTGCTCACGCATTTGTTGACAAAGTGGTGACCCTCGCCCCGTCCTTGTTTGTGAATGGAAGCTGCTTTTACACCCAATCATACCACCCACCTGTTCCCAATTATACCTGTTCACCTGTGTTGATGTTCCAAATAAGTGTTTGATGAGCATTCCGCCAACTGTCTCAGTCTATTTTGCCACATGTGCCAGCTTCTTTGAAACATGTTGCAGGCATCAAATTCCAAATTAGCTAATATTTGCAAAAAAATAACAACATTTACCAGTTGGAGCAATAAATATCTTGTCTTTGCAGTCCATTCAATTGAATATAAGTTGAAAAGGATTTTGCAAAGCATCGTATTTTATTTTTATTTACCATTTACTTCACCGTGGTTTAGTTTTAGTTGCAACCGTCCACACGGAGTGAAGTTAAAATCCACAGAAGGCAGAATGAGGAGTGAAATTTAGCAGCAAAGAGGAACAATGGACTCAAAGTGAGTGCAAAGACGAAGCAGGTGTGCGAGTGCAGCAGGTCCTCATTAGTGGGTGCGACAGGTGTGCAGGTGGGAGGAGACCCACAGATGTGGCGAGTGAGTTGTCACAAAGACTAAGTGACTTCTACCGAGTCCGTGACCCAAACTTTTTACTCCGACGAAGCCGACTTTAAAGAGAGATGAAAAACACCGTCTGAAGAAAATGTGTCTCGTGTGTGGGATGTTTGTTCCAACTGTGAGGGTACAAAAAAAAGCCATTTTGTATTTACTTACTTCCAGTACTCACCTGTCATTCCCCTCCATCATTCATTCTAATCACACGTGTAAATTGGTCAGGCGAGGAACATAATTGTGTTAATCTTTGGAAAGTATTTTAAACATTCCCCTTCCTAAATGTTTGACTCATTACGCAAACTCCATCCATCCATTTTCTACCGTTTGTCCGCATTGGGGTCACGGGGGTGCTGTGGCCTATCTCAGCTGCAATTGGGCAGAAGGCGGTGTACACCCTGGACAAGTCATTTAATATATTATACATATATATATATATATATTGCATAGTGAATATGCAAAAGCATATTCATAATGCAAAATATATAAATAATATTCATAATATATAATACCCATTTCCAGGGATTCAAAATAAATGGACCGTTTTTCAAACACAAATTTTCAACCGATTCAAAACATTCCAAAATGAAAACATTACAATTCTTGAAGATATTCAGGCTATAATTTTCCATTTTCCTCCAGAAGGTCTTATCTTTGTCCATGTGATGTTTGATGAAACAAAAGTGGAGCTGTTTGGCCACAATACCCAACAATATGTTTGGAGGAGACAAGTTGAGGCCTTTAATCCCAGGAACACTAGGCCTACCGTCAAGCATGGTGGTGGCAGTATTATACTCTGGGCCTGTTTTTTTGCAACTTGAACTGGTGCTTTACGGAGAGTAAATGGGACAATGAAAAAGGAGGACTACCTCAAAATTCTTCACATATACATATACATATATATATATATATATATATATATATATATATATATATATATGCAAACACACATGTATAAACATACATATACATATAGATGCACGTATATAAATACATATGTACATAAATATATACATATATACTCACATATACACCACATATATATGTACATATATAAATGCATATGTAAATAAATATATACATATTTATTTATTTTTTTAATTTTCCTGAAGGAACTTTCCTGAAGGAATCAATAAAGTACTATCCATCTATCTATTTATTTATACACCCACACACACACACACATATACATATATACATGTATATATATATATATATACAAACCCCGTTTCCATATGAGTTGGGAAATTGTGTTAGATGTAAATATAAACGGAATACAATGATTTGCAAATCCTTTTCAACCCATATTCAGTTGAATATGCTACAAAGACAACATATTTGATGTTCAAACTCAAACTTTATTCTTCTTTTGCAAATAATAATTAACTTAGAATTTCATGGCTGCAACACGTGCCGAAGTAGTTGGGAAAGGGCATGTTCACCACTGTGTTAGATCACCTTTTCTTTTAACAACACTCAATAAATGTTTGGGAACTGAGGAAACTAAATGTTGAAGCTTTAAAAGTGGAATTCTTTCCCATTCTTGTTTTATGTAGAGCTTCAGTCGTTCAACAGTCCGGGGTCTCCGCTGTCGTATTTTACGCTTAATAATGCGCCACACATTTTTCATGGGAGACAGGTCTGGACTGCAGGCGGGCCAGGAAAGTACCTGCACTCATTTACTATGAAATCACGCTGTTGTAACACATGACTTGCCATTGTCTTGCTGAAATAAGCGGGGGCGTCCATGATAAAGTTGCTTGGATGACAAAATATGTTGCTCCAAAACCTGTATGGACCTTTCAGCATTAATGGTGCCTTCACAGATGTGTAAGTTACCCATGCCTTGGGCACTAATACACCCCCATACCATCACAGATGCTGGATTTTCAACTTCGCTTCTATAACAATCCCGATAGTTATTTTCCTCTTTGTTCCGGAGGACACCACGTCCACAGTTTCCAAATATAATTTAAAACGTGGACTCGTCAGACCACATAACACTTTTCCACTTTGCATCAGTCCATTTTAGATTATCTCGGGCCCAGCGAAGAAAGCAGCATTCCTTGGTGTTGTTGATAAATGGGTTTGACTTTGCATAGTAGAGCTTTAACTTGCACTTACAGATGTAGCGACCAACTATAGTTACTGACAGTGGTTTTATGAAGTGTTCCTGAGCCCATGTGGTGATATCCTTTACACACTGATGTTAGTTTTTTATGCAGTATCGCCTGAGGGATCAACGGTTCGTAATATCATCGCTTACGTGCAGTGATTTTTCCAGATTCTTTGAACCTTTTGATGATTTTACGGACCGGAGATGGTAAAATCCCTGAATTCCTTGCAATAGCTTGTTGAGA
>NC_084635.1:33403263-33478263 GCF_033978795.1 Nerophis ophidion | reverse complement strand
GCGCTGGCGCCTATCTCAGCTACATATACAATGTGAAATTAATTATTTACTCAGAAATACTTAATGTTTATTTACATACCTTTATTGTTTCCAAACAGTGTTTGTTACAAAGCAGTAAAACGGCTGATCAAACAAAACAGAACTCATGGTCATGGACCCACTAGCTGCGTAAGCTAGCTCCTCAATCGGTTAAACAGATTTAATAACGCCACAGTGACGTTTATTTACTGAACTGAAACAACACAAAAATAATTGTAAGTTAAAAATACTAACACAGACATTTGTAAACGTGTTAGCATGTCAGCTAATACTAACGACGCCAGCTTGATTACATTATAATAGCACACATAAATAGGCACGAAAACACTCCCGTTAAACATCACGTTAAATAAGTATGAATTGTTTTAGTTGTATTGTAAAACTTGCAAAGTGACAAAAGGAGAATTCAAACGAGTAGTAACGCTATGGATGGCTACTAAAAAAAATTTAATAATCAGAAGATTACTGCGGCACCATAGCACAACAAATAAAACACCCTTTAAATGTTTTTGCTTGTTTTTTTTTTAAATAAAATCGTACTTCTTATGACCACTAGTGAAGGATAATCTACAATTCAGCTGCTGGGTTCAAAGCGCAGGAAAAAAAGTAGCGGCATTTAAAAAGATATATATTTTCTTACAGTGTATGCAAAATACATCCAGCATAAAACATTTGTGTATGTTGTTGTTATATTATCCGCGGTTATAGGCGGTTCTCTGAGGGCAGCCGTGACAGCAAAGCGGCCCTCAACGAAAACGAGTCCTGACGCCCGCCTCATTTCTTCACTCGCATGCAGAATTCTCACAGGAATGGGAGGGGGTGGGGTTTGCAACCTTTTTCCGTAGAAGGCTGTGCACTTTCTTTCCACCGTCGCCATCAAACAGGACCTCACTTGTTCGGCACTTATTGAACCAAATCAGAAACGTTGTACATTTTGAAGTCTTCAGTGCTCACGACAGCGAGAGCGCCTTTCTCTTATTCATAAGTAAACACGCCAGATGCATTGATTATCAAAGCCGCCCGCTTGATTATGTCTTCATTTCTTCAGCGCCGGCTTTTCAAATGAGGCGGGGGGATTTGAAACGCGGCCGGGGAGTCGGAAAGGCTCGTCAAGGTTGCCCGCGCCCCGCGCCGTATTTGCAGGCGGCGCTTAATGTGGCAAATGGCTTTTGATGCACATTTTGGATTTACATAACGTCGGAGGAGGGATGCGGTAAAGGATTCCCTCAGCACCAAAGGACACGGAGATATGGCGGCGTATTAATGACTGCCTCTTCTACGCCGGCAGAGAATCAAAGGGAAATTTCGAGCAGGACGCACGGAGGGCGAGGCCGGGCGGGAAGATCAGACGGATTCCAGAAGCGCCGGCGTCGCTGCTGGTCCTCTCCCCGCCTTCTCCATCCCGCCCCTACCAGCAATAAAACATCCAACATCCGGCCTGCGCACACGCCAGGATATGTTATGTCATCAGGAGGTCATGTCTGCCTCATTCCTGTGAGAATACTGCGTGGGTACTCAAGCATTTAGGCAAACTCTACCACAATACATAAAGGTGGCCCTCCACGTTATAAAAAAATGGCCTGTCACATCAATTAAGAATAAAAATAATAATAATAATAGATTTTATTAGTAAAAAAACACGTTATGTTGAGCAAACAACCTCAAAGTGTCACAGTGTAACAAAATAGTAATAATAATAATAGTAAAAATAAAATAAAAATAAATATATAGCATTCACAGTCTGAGGTGCCCTCAGGTGGTCAGGGAGAGCGTTCCACGGACTGGGAGCAGCGGAGAAGAAAGCCCGGTCTCCCGTTGTTCGTAGCTTTGTCCGTGGATTTTGGAGAAGGTTAGCCTGTATGGAGCGGAGGTGTCGTGCGGAGGATTTGGGGGTGAGCAGTTCTTTGAGGTAGAGGGGGGCATTTCCATGGAGGCACTGGTGAGTTCGTAGGGAGATTTTGAATTCAATCCTGAGTGGAACAGGAAGCCAGTGAAGGGATTTGAGAGTTGGTGTGATATGGTGGTCATGTTTCCGCACCCTCATCAGGATCCTGACAGCACGACAATTAATGTAGTTTGCCACATCAGTGCACCATCACTACATTTTATTATTCCCCATTCTATAATTTTAACTGACACAACACATAATTCTAATGTGGCCTGCACACCATGTTAAGTGGTCCAACACTACATTCTAAAGCCCTTTACATTTTTCCAATGTGGCCTGCCATATCCTCAAGTGGCCCATACGTTCAACCAGTGAGGCCGGTTGGGTGTACTGCCAAATTCTCTGAAACGCCTTTGGAGACCCCTGTGCTGTGTGATAAAACTGCACTTTTCAGTGTGGCCTTTTATCGTGGGCAGCCTCAGGCACACCAGGGCAATAATCATGCAGTTTAATCAGCATCTTGATATAAAATATAGAATGGGCCACCTTAAAATGTAGGGACTGTCCACAATAAATACTGCATTAAATGAAGTGACAGGCCATTTTTTTTTTAAAGTGAATGGCCACAACAACATACAATGTTTGCCATTAGAGAATTATGTGTTGTGTCCCGTTAAACTTAGAAAATTGGCCAAAATTAAATGTAGTGACTGTCCACTTCCAAAAACATAAATGATGTGGCAAACTTCATAAAATGAAGTGGCAGGCCATACTTTTTTAATTTGGAGGGCCACTTTCATATATTGTGGTAGACCAAATAAAATGTGTTTACCTTTATGGAATGATTTCTTTTGTACCGTTAAAATTATAGAAATGGCCACTATAAAATGTAGGGATGGGTCACGATAAGAAAAACTACACAAAATGATGCGGCGGGCCTTTTTTAAAAAATTGACGGATCACGTTAATGTATTGTGGTACACCACATAACATTTTTGCTGTTATAGAATGATGTGTTGTGTACTTTTAACATTATAGAATAGGCCACAATAAAATGTAGGGACAGTCCACGATAGAAAAACTACATAAAATGAAGTGGCAGGCCATATTTTTTTTAAAGTGAAGTGCCACGTGGACGAATTGTGGTAGACCACATACAATGTTTGCCATTATAGAATTATGTGTTGTGTTTCGTTAAACTTATAAAACTGGCCATTATAAAATGTAGTATTGGTCCACTTCAAAAAACATAAATGATGTGGCAAAATTCATAAAATGATGTGGCAGGCCAGATTTTTTTAAAGTTGGAGGGCCACATTCATGTATTGTGGTAGACAAAATAAAATGTGTTTGCCATTATGGAATGATTTTTTGTGTGCCATTAAAATTATAGAATGGGCCACTATAAATTGTAGGGACGGTCAACGATAAAAAAATAACTACACAATATGAAGCGACAGGCTTCTTTTTCGTATTGTGGTTGACCAGATAAAATTGTTGCCGTTATAAAATGATGTGTTGTGTACCGTCAACATTATAGAATGGGCCACAATAAAATGTAAGGATGGTCCACGATAAAAAAACGACATAAAATGAAGTGGCAGACCAGTTTTTTTAGATTGACAGGCCACATTTATGCATTGTGGTAAACCACATATATTGTTTGTCATTATAGAAGGATGTGTTGTATACCGTCAAAAATATAGAATGGGCCACAATAAAATGTAGAGACGGTCCACAATAAAAATAAAAAAAACTACATAAAATAAAGTGGCAGGCCTAGTTTAAAAAAGTGATGGGCCACATTAACGTATTGTGGTAGACCACATACATTTTTTGCTGTTATAGAATGATGTGTTGTGTACCGTTAACATTATAGGATGGGCCACTATAAAAAAAACTAAATAAAATGAAATGGCAGGCCATTTTTTTAAAAAGTGAAGGGCCACATTTACGTATTGTGCTAGACCACATACAATGTTTGACATTATAGAATGACGTGTTGTGTACCGTTACAATTGTAAAATGGGCCACAATAAAATGTAAGCACGGTCCATGATAAAAAAACTACATAAAAAGCTGTGGCAGGCCTTTTAAAAAAAATTGACAGGCCGCATTTATGTATTGTGGTAGACCACATACATTGTTTGTCATTATAGAATGATGTGTTGTGTACCGTCAAAATTATAGAATGGGCCACCATAAATGTAGGGACGGTCCACAATAAAAATAAAACAAACTACAAAAATGAAGTGACAGGCCTCTTTTAAAAACAAGATGGGCCACATTAACGTATTGTGGTAGACCACATACATTTTTTGCTGTTATAGAATGATGTGTTGTGTCCCGTTAACATTATAGGATGGGCCACCATAAAATGTAGGGACAGTCCACAATAAAAAAAAAAAACCTACAAAAATGAACTGGCAGACCTTATTAAAAAAATTGACAGGCCACATTTATGTATTGTGGTAGACCACATACATTGTTTGTTATTATAGAATGATGTGTGTTGTACCGTCAAAACTATAGAATGGGCCACAATAAAATGTAGGGACGGTCCACAATAAAAAAAAACTACATAAAAAGTTCTGGCAGGCCTTTTTAAATATATTGACAGGCCACATTTATGTATCGTGGTAGACCACATACATTGTTTGTCTTTATAGAATGATGTGTTGTGTACCGTTACAATTATAGAAATGGCCACAATAAAATGTAGGGACAGTCCACGATAAAAAAAACTACATAAAATGAAGTGGCAAGCCAAATTTAAAAAAAAAAAAGTGAAGGGCCACATTGACGTATTATGGAAGACCACATACATTGTTTGTCATTATAGAATGATGTGTTGTGTACCGTCAAAATTATAGAATGGGCCACAATAAAATGTAGGGACAGTCCACAATAAAAATAAAAAAAAATACATAAAATGAATTGGCAGGCCTCTTTTAAAAAAGTGATGGGCCACATTAGCGTATTGTGGTAGACCACATACATTTTTGCTGTTATAGAATGATGTGTTGTGTACCGTTAACATTATAGGATGGGCCACAATAAAATGTAGGGACGGTCCATGATAAAAAAAACTAAATAAAATGAAATGGCAGGCCATTTTTTTAAAAAGTGTGAAGGGCCACATTTACGTATCGTGGTAGACCACATACAATGTTTGACATTATAGAATGATGTTTTTGTGTACCGTTACAATTTTAAAATGGGCCACAATAAAATGTAAGGACGGTCCACAGTAAAAAAAAAATACATAAAAAGTTGTGGCAGGCCTTTTTAAAAAATTGACAGGCCACATTTATGTATTGTGGTAGACCACATACATTTTTTGCTGTTATAGAATGATGTTTTGTGTACCGTTAACATTATAGGATGGGCCACTTTAAAAAGTAGGGACGGTCCACGATAAAAAAAAAAAAATAAAATGAAATGGCAGGCCATTTTTAAAAAAAAGTGAAGGGCCACATTTAGGTATTGTGGTAGACCACATACAATGTTTGCCATAATAAAATGATGATGTATTGTGTCCCGTTAAAAATACGGGCCGGGCCACAATAAATTATATTGGCTGGCCATGATCCAATGACACGGGGGGCCAAATCAAGACGACGTGGTGGGCCGGATCAGGCCCCACATCCCTCAGTTGGACACCGGTGCATTCAGGACTATGCAGCACGAGCTGCAGTGTGCTCCAACAACCACCAGGGGGCATCAGTGAGCAGACAATACTGTATTATTATCAGGTCTTATCAGGTCGCTGGCTTCACTGGCGCTTTTAAGTGAGGGATGAGAGAAAAAGTAGCCCAGCCCCAGAGAAGAAGCACCTCCAGGATGGATAAATGATGTTTATATAGTTTCTCTCTCCCAAATGAGCAGCAAGATAAGGTGTTGTCCCGGCTAATATCCCCCACGCAGGTAAGTGACGGGTGATTATCCCGCCTGCTCATTGCCATAATGATGCAGAAGACACAATAATAAAAAAGGCAGAGATAAGGCCTGCCTTTCAGCCACAGAATGCATTACAATACCTGCGAGTATTTGTTTGCACTAAATCAGCTTTAGCACCGAGGAAAATCTAACAAGAAAATAGCACCCGCCGGAGCCGCTCTAACGCCGAGCGGGCACACTTTATGAGAACGATGGAGCGTCTCTGCACCAAACACAGACTGTCGGAACCGTCCTGCAGCGTGTTGGCATGCACGCCATTGTTTTGTGCGCCTGCACCACCGCGACACACGCACCAATGCCGCCATGCCAGTGCGGGTGATAGAACGACCCATAGGGAGGGGATGTCTGCGGACAAATAGAGTCTTCTGAATGGCTCTTTTGGGTGAACAATGACGACTGATTTGAGCTTTTCATTCTGGGTTTTTTTTTTTTTTTGTACATGCAAATTTAGACGTTTGCAATTTGCCCTCTTTTGCACATTGTAGAGCAGGGGTCCCTAAACTTCTTGACCCGGGGGCCTCATTGGGTTAAAATAATAAATATATATATATATATATATATATATATATATATATATATATATACATATATAAACAAACCCTGTTTCCATATGAGTTGGAAAATTGTGTTAGATGTAAATATAAACAGAATATAATGATTTGCAAATCCTTTTCAACCCATATTCAGTTGAATATGCTACAAAGACAACATATCTGATGTTCAAACTGATAAACATATATTTATTTGTAAATAATCATTAACTTTAGAATTTGACGCCAGCAACACGTGACAAAGAAGTTGGGAAAAGGTGGCAATAGATACTGATAAAGTTGAGGATTGCTCATCAAACACTTATTTGGAACATCCCACAGGTGTGCAGGCTAATTGGGAACAGGTGGGTGCCATGATCGGGTATAAAAACAGCTTCCCAAAAAAATGCTCAGTCTTTCACAAGCAAAGATGGGGCGAGGTACACCCCTTTGTCCACAACTGCGTGAGAAAATAGTCAAACAGTTTAAGAACAACGTTTCTCAAAGTGCAATGGCAAGAAATTTAGGGATTTCAAGATCTATGCTCCATAATATCATCAAAAGGTTCAGAGAATCTGGAGAAATAACTCCACCTAAGCGGCATGGCCGGAAACCAACATGGAATGACCGTGACCATTGATCCCTCCGACGGCACTGTATCAAAAACCGACATCAATCTCTAAAGGATATCACCACATGGGCTCAGGAACACTTCAGAAAACCACTATCACTAAATACAGCTCGTCGCTAAATCTGTAAGTGCAAAATTAAGCTCTACTATGCAAAGCGAAAGCCATTTATCAACAACATCCAGAAACGCCGCCGGCTTCTCTGGGCCTGAGATCATCTAAGATGGTCTGATGCAAAGTGGAAAAGTGTACTGTCGTCTGGCGAGTCCACATGTCAAATTGTTTTTGGAAATATTCGACATTGAGTCATCTTGACCAAAGGGGAAGCGAAGCATCCAGACTGTTTTCGACGCAAAGTTGAAAAGCCAGAATCTGTGATGGTATGGGGGTGCATTAGTGCCCAAGGCATGGGTAACTTACACATCTTTGAAAGCACCATTAATGCTGAAAGGAACATACAGGTTTTGGAACAACATATGCTGCCATCTAAGCACCGTCTTTTTCATAGACTTCCCTGCTTATTTCAGCAGGACATTCAGCATGTGTTACAACAGCGTGGCTTTGTAAAAAAAGAGTGTGGGCACTTTCCTGGCCCGCCTGCAGTCCAGACCTGTCTCCCATCAAAAATATGTGACGCATTATGAAGCGTAAAATACGACAGCGGAGACCCCGGACTGTTGAACGTCTGAAGATCTACATAAAACAAGAATGTGAAAGAATTCCACTTTCAAAGCTTCAACAATTAGTTTCCTCAGTTCCCAAACGTTTATTGAGTGTTGTTAAAAGAAAAGGTGATGTAACACAGTGGTGAACATGCCCTTTCCCAACTACTTTGGCACGTGTTGCAGCCATAAAATTCTAAGTTAATTATAGTCTGCAAAAAAAAAAATACATATGAGTTTGAACATCAAATATGTTTTCTTTGTAGTGTATTCAACTGAATATGGGTTGAAAAGGATTTGCAAATCATTGTATTCCGTTTATATTTACGTCTAACACAATTTTCCCAACTTATATGGTTTGTATATATATATATATATATGTGTGCATGTGTGTGTACTCTGGGGCTATATCATCCCTACAAGCCTGTTTCGCAGGTTTTCCTTGATTTTATGATTTTTATGATAAAATAAAAGGGAAATCTGCAAAACAGGCTTGTAGGGATGATATAGCTTTTGGGTTTTTTCTTACCTAATGCATATTCCGCCCTAGCCCAGTATTGCGCACTGTATAACGGATAAACCACAGAAAACTTGACATATATATACATCCATCCATCCATCCATTTTCTACCGCTTATTCCCTTTCGGGGTCGCGGGGGGCGCTGGCGCCTATCTCAGCTACAATCGGGCGGAAGGCGGGGTACACCCTGGACAAGTCGCCACCTCATCGCAGGGCCAACACAGATAGACAGACAACATTCACACTCACATTCACACACTAGGGACCATTTAGTGTTGCCAATCAACCTATCCCCAGGTGCATGTCTTTGGAAGTGGGAGGAAGCCGGAGTACCCGGAGGGAACCCACGCATTCACGGGGAGAACATGCAAACTCCACACAGAAAGATCCCGAGCCTGGATTTGAACCCAGGACTGCAGGACCTTCGTATTGTGAGGCAGACGCACTAACCCCTCTGCCACCGTGAAGCCCTATATACAGTGAAGAAAATATTTGAATACCCTGCTATTTTGCAAGTTCTCCCACTTAGAAATCATGGAGGGGTCTGAAATGTTCACTGTAGGTGCACGTCCACTGTATGAGAGATAAACTAAAAAGAAAAATCCAGAAATCACAATCTATGATTTTTTAACAATTTATTTGTGTGGTACAGCTGAAAATAAGTATTTGAACACCAACATTAATATTTGATAAAGTATCAATCAATCAATGTTTATTTATATAGCCCCAAATCACAAATGTTTCAAACGACTGCACAAATCATTACGACTACAACATTGGAAGAACCCACAAAAGTGCAAGGAAAACTCACACCCAGTGGGCAGGGAGAATTCACATCCAGTGGGACGCCAGTGACAATGCTGACTATGAGAAACCTTGGAGAGGACCTCAGATGTGGGCACCCCCCCCCCCTCTAGGGGACCGAAAGCAATGGATGTCGAGCGGGTCTAACATGATACTGTGAAAGTTCAATCCATAGTGGCTCCAACACAGCCGCGAGAGTTCAGTTCAAGCGGATCCAAGACAGCAGCGAGAGTCCCGTCCACAGGAAACCATCCCAAGCGGAGGCGGATCAGCAGCGTAGAGATGTCCCCAACCGATACAGGCGAGCGGTCCATCCTGGGTCCCGACGAGCGGTCCATCCTGGGTCTCGACTCTGGACAGCCAGTACTTCATCCATGGTCATCGGACCAGACCCCCTCCACAAGGGAGGGGGGGACATAGGAGAAAGAAAAGAAGCGGCAGATCAACTGGTCTAAAAAGGAGGTCTAATTAAAGGCTAGAGTATACAGATGAGTTTTAAGGTGAGACTTAAATGCTTCTACTGAGGTGGCATCTCGAACTGTTACCGGGAGGGCATTCCAGAGTACTGGAGCCCGAACGGAAAACGCTCTATAGCCCGCAGACTTTTTTTGGGCTCTAGGAATCACTAATAAGCCGGAGTCTTTTGAACGCAGATTTCTTGCCGGGACATATGGTACAATACAATCGGCAAGATAGGATGGAGCTAGACCGTGTAGTATTTTATACGTAAGTAGTAAAACCTTAAAGTCACATCTTAAGTGCACAGGAAGCCAGTGCAGGTGAGCCAGTACAGGTATATATGTATGTATATATGTATATAATGTATATACAGTACAGGCGTAATGTGATCAAACTTTCTTGTTCTTGTCAAAAGTCTAGCAGCCGCATTTTGTACCAACTGTAATCTTTTAATGCTAGACATGGGGAGACCCGAAAATAATACGTTACAGTAATCGAGACGAGACGTAACAAACGCATGGATAATGATCTCGGCGTCTTTAGTGGACAAAATGGAGCGAATTTTAGCGATATTACGGAGATGAAAGAAGGCCGTTTTAGTAACGCTTTTGTTTGCAATTACAGAGGTCAAACATTTCCTGTAGTTCTTTAGCAGGTTTGCACAGACTGCAGGAGGGTTTTTGTCCCACTCCCCCACACAGATCTTCTCTAGATCAGTCAGGTTTCTGGGCTGTCGCTGAGTAACACAAACTTTCAGCTCCCTCCAAAGATTTTCAATTGGATTTAAGTCTGGAGACTGGCTAGGCCACTCCAGAACCTTGATATGGTTCTTACGAAGCCCTTTCTTGGTTTTCCTGGCTGTGTGCTTTGGGTCATTGTCATGTTGGAAGATCCAGCCACGACTCATCATCAATGATCTGACTGAGGGAAGGAGGTTTTTGGCCTAAATCTCACAATACATGGCTGCAGTCATCCTCTCCTTAATACAGTACAGTCGTCCTGTCCCATCAGCAGAAAAAACACCCCTAAAGCATGATGCTACCACCCCCATGCTTCACAGTAGGGATGGTGTTCTTGGGATGGTACGCATTTTCTTCTTCCTCCAAACACACAGTGGAATTATGACCAAAAAGGACAATTTTGGTCTCATCCGGCCACAAAACCTTCTCCCATGACTCTTCTGGATCATCCAAATGGTCATTGGCAAACTTAAGACGGGCCTTAACATGTGCTGGTCTAAGCAGGGGAACCTTCCGTGCCATGCATGATTTCAAACCATGACGTCTTGGTGTATTACCAACAGAGACCATGGAAACAGTGGTCCCAGCTCTTGACCAAGTCCTGCCGTGTAGTCCTGGGCTGATTCCTCACCTTTCTTAGCATCAGTGAGACCCCTACCAGGTGATATCTTGCACGGGGCTCCACTCCGATTGAGATTGACCGTCATGTTTAGCTTCTTCCATTTTCTGGACCTTTTTTCACCAAGCTGCGTGGCAATTTCTCCGTAGCCCTTTCCATCCTTGTGTAGTTCTACAATTTTGCCTCTGATGTCTTTGGATAGCTCTTTTCTCTTAGTCATGCTGAATGTTTGGGTCTTACTGATTGTATGGGGTGGACAGGTGTCTTTATGCAGCTAACGACCTCACACAGGTGCATCTGATTCAGGAGGATACAGTGGAGTGGAGGAGGACTTTTAAAGGCGGACTAACAGGTCTTTGAGGGTCAGAATTCTAGCTGATGGACAGGTGTTCAAATTCTTGTTTTCAGCTGTATAACACGAATACATTGTTAAAAATTCATAGATTGTGGTTTCTGGATTTTTCTTTTTAGGTTAGCTCTCATACAGTGGACATGCACCTACCGTGAAAATTTCAGACCCCTCCATGATTTCTAAGTGGGAGAACTTGCAAAACAGCAGGGTGTTCAAATACTTATTTTCTTCACTGTATATATACAGTATATATGTATATATATATATATATAGGTGTGGGAAAAATCACAAGACTACTTCATCTCTACAGAACTGTTTCATGAGGGGTTCCCTCAATCATCAGGAGATTTTAATGGAAGCATTCACATACCATGGTTTGTATAGGGCACAAAGTGGGTGGGTACAGGCAGGTGTAGGGGCGTGGTGATTGGCTCATGTGTTACCTAGGAGGTGTTTCCGTCTGTGGCGGCATGTTGAAATGATTTCACTGCGCTTGTTGAGGGATGGTAGATCTGGATGATATATAATAAACAGTTTCTCTTTTAAGCATAGGTTGCATCTTTTATTACCACTGTTGTAAGGTGTGCTGGATGCAAGAATTTGCCATGTTATTGAATATTCAACATTATTATCTTTGAGGTTCCAAATGTGGTTGCTGAGTTCTGTAGAATTCCGCAAAGCCTGGTTTCTAAAGGAGGCGTTGTGATTATTCCATCTTGTTTTGAACGCTCTTTCGGTTAATCCTACGTACGTGTCGGATGTGTTAATGTCCTTGCGTGTTACCTTTGCTTGGTAAACCACTGATGTCTGTAAGCACCCTCCGTTGAGAGGGCAATCAGGTTTCTTGTGACAGTTACATTCCTTATTGGTTTCAGAGTCGTTTAGTCTGGGGGTAAGCAGTCCTTTTGCAATTGCTTTGTTGTGGTTTGAAATGATTTTTTGTATGTTATCCATACAGCTGTAGCTCAATTTAATGTTGTTATTGTTGAATATTTTGCCTTTGGGGAAGTGTTTGTCGATCATAGTGAGGAACTTGTGGCCGAGATTGGTTGAGACGTTTTTGCTGAATGGCGGATTGTACCAGATTATGTTTCGTTTTCTGCTCTTTTTTGGTTGGTTATATATCATCCAGATCTACCATCCCTCAACAAGCGCAGTGAAATCATTTCAACATGCTGCCACAGACGGAAACACCTCCTAGGTAACACATGAGCCAATCACCACAGCCTACGCCTGCCTGTACCCACCCACTCTGTGCCCTATATAAACCATTGTATGTGAACGCTTCCATTAAAATCTCCTGATGATTGAGGGAACCCCTCATGAAACAGTTCTGTAGAGATGAAGTAGTCTTGTGATTTTTCCCACACATACATATTGCGCTCTACCACGGTATCGAGCATTATTCTCTGGATAATCCAATCAAGACACATATATATATATATATATATATATATATATATATATATATATATATATATATATATATATATTTATATATATATATATATATATATATATATATATATATATATATATATATATATGAACAAAACACTGAATAAAATAGAGTCATATATCCACCAATGTTTAAAAACTCGACACACGGGAGTCTACGTTTTACGTTTCGCCAATGATTTTGCCATTTTTTCCCCTTGAGCACTATTTGGCTGAAGGAGTGCACACTTGCCGCACGCTCGTCCGACACTGCGGCACGAGCGTGATGATGTCACTGTGCGGCCAGGGGACGCCAAGAGTGTGTGTGCATATATGTATATATGAATATTTATATCCAATATATACATTGATCCATATATAGGGATAACGATGCCTGTGGCTCTCTGCTCGAGTGTCGTATAATTCCCTCATAATTGACTCCACACAGCAGAATTCCCACAAGTGTTTTGATAATAAGGATTTTCTAAAGCTGCTCTTTGTTCACGTCCCAACTTAACTTCCTGCACACTCACACAAACGCTGTTGTTGTTTTTTTTTTTTTTGCTGCAATGGTGATTTGATGCTTTATTCAGCTTTTTGGCCGCCGTTCTTTTGTGACTGATGAGGACTTGACCCTGGTCCCAGTCCTATAGTCCATGCTGGGGTCTAGTCATGCATTGCTGACCTTGTATGGAAGAAGGATTTCATCTCCGATGACTTTGTAAGTTTGCCCCGTTAAAAACAACAATCCATACTTGTGGGCTTTGGTTATTTTACTTTTTGCCTGCTGGCACCTGTTCTTGAGTATGGGCCGATACTTTTCCCCCCCCCCTTTGTTAGAACCCTGCGGCTTATTAAAAAGACACTGCCGACTGAGGGTGGATGTTAGCCGCTAGCTCGCTAAGATTCAAAGCACCGCTTGCAGCGTTTATAGCTTCATATTTATCCTTTGTTTTTAGGCCAAAAATGCATCAGTTCAGCCTCTTATGTTTCCAAACATGTGCCTCTGCTCGTATTATAAGCAATGTCACGACGAGACAGCGGTGCAGCAAATGTCCGGAAAAAAATACAAACAAAAATAATAATAATAGCAATAATAATAACCGTTATTTTTCAGAGGCAGTATAGTATAGTACCATTGTAACATACAACCCTAGTAGGGACGTGTACCGCTAAAAAGGGGGAGGAGCTACAGAAGTGGCAAGGCATGGAGGGGTTCATTTGCATCGAATAAGAGCCACCTTTCAAAATGGCTCATTATCAGACAGAACGCGGCTGGAAAAAAAAGCCTGCTCATTGGCTTTGTGGTTAAAGTGTCCGCCGAACATGTGCCTCTGCTCGCATTATAAGCATTGTCACGACGAGACAGCGGTGCAGCAAATGTCCGTTAAAAAAAAACAAAAAACAAGTAATGATAATAATAATAACCCTTATTTTTCAGAGGCATTATATTATAGTACCATTGTACCGTACAACCCTAGTAGGGACGGGTACTGCTAAAAAGGGGGCGGAGCTACAGAATGGGCAAGGCATGGAGGGGTTCATTTGCATCGAATAAGAGCCACCTTTCAAAACGGCTCATTATCAGACAGAAAGCGGCTGGAAAAAAAGCCTGCTCCTTGGCCTTGTGATTAGAGTGTTTGCCGAACATGTGCCTCTGCTCGCATTATAAGCAATGTCACGACGAGACAGCGGTGCAGCAAATGTCTGTTGAAAAAAATTTAATTTAATATAAAAAAGTAATGATAAACCGTAATTTTGCAGAGATATTATAGTACTGTTATACTGTACAACCCTAGTAGGGACGTGTACCGCTAAAAAGGGGGCGGAGCTACAGAAGGGGCAAGGCATGGAGGGGTTCATTTGCATCGAATAAGAGCCACCTTTCAAAACGGCTCATTATCAGACAGAACGTGGCTGGAAAAAAAAGCCTGCTCATTGGCTTTGTGGTTAAAGTGTCCGCCGAACATGTGCCTCTGCTCGCATTATAAGCATTGTCACGACGAGACAGCGGTGCAGCAAATGTCCGTAAAAAAAAAAAAAAAAAAAAGTAATAATAATAATAATAACCGTTATTTTTCAGAGGCAGTATAGTATAGTACCATTGTACCGTACAACCCTAGTAGGGATGTGTACCACTAAAAAGGGGGCAGAGCTACAGAAGTGGCAAGGCATGGAGGGGATCATTTGCATCGAATAAGAACCACCTTTCAAAGCGGCTCATTATCAGACAGAACGCGTCTGGAAAAAAAAGCCTGCTCTTTGGCCTTGTGGTTAGAGTGTTTGCCGAACATGTACCTCTACTCGCATTGTAAGCAATGTCATGACGAGACAGCGGTGCAGCAAATGTCCGTTGGAAAAAATACAATTTAATATAAAAAAGTAATGATAACCGTAATTTTTCAGAGACAGTATAGTACCGTTATACCGTACAACCCTAATAGGGGTGTGTACGGCTAAAAAGGGGGTGGAACTACAGAAGGGGCAAGGCATGGAGGGGTTCATTTGCATCGAATAAGAGCCACCTGTCAAAACGGCTCGTTTATCAGACAGACTGCGGCTTGAAAAAAAATTTTGCTCAGTGGTTAGCGTGTACACCCTGAAATCTGTATGTCGTGAGTTTAAACCCCGGCTGAGTCATACCAAAGACTATACAAATGCCATTAAGGGTTAGACTTTCAGAGTCAGAATACAAACCCCGTTTCCATATGAGTTTGGAAATAGTGTTAGATGTAAATATAAACAGAATACAATGATTTGCAGATCCTTTTCAACCCATATTCAGTTGAATATGCTACAAAGATGTTCAAACCCATTTTTTTATTTTTTTTATGCAAATAATAATTAACTTAGAATTTCATGGCTGCAACACGTGCCAAAGTAGTTGGGAAAGGGCATGTTCACCACTGTGTTACGTCACCTTTTCTTTTAACAACACTCAATAAACGTTTGGGAACTGAGGAAACTAATTGTTGAAGCTTTGAAAGTGGAATTCTTTCCCATTCTTGTTTTATGTAGAGCTTCAGTCCTTCAACAGTCCGGGGTCTCCGCTGTCGTATTTTACGCTTCATAATGCGCCACACATTTTCCATGGGAGACAGGTCTGGACTGCAGGCGGGCCAGGGAAGTACCCGCACTCTCCTTTTACAAAGCCACGCTGTTGTAACACGTGCTGAATGTGGCTTGGCATTGTCTTGCTGAAATAAGCAGGGGCGTCCATGAAAAAGACGGCGCTTAGATGGCAGCATATGTTATTTCCAAAACCTGTATGTACCTTTCAGGATTAATGGTGCCTTCACAGATGTGTAAGTTACCCATGCCTTGGGCACTAATGCACCCCCATACCATCACAGATGCTGGCTTTTCAACTTTGCGTCGATAACAGTCTGGATGCTTCGCTTCCCCTTTGGTCCAGATGACACAATGTCGAATATTTCCAAAAACAATTTGAAATGTGGACATGTCAGACAACAGAACACATTTCCACTTTGCATCAGTCCATCTTAGATGATCTCGGGCCCAGAGAAGCCGGCGGAATTTCTGGATGTTGTTGATAAATGGCTTTCCCTTTGCATAGTAGAGCTTTAACTTGCACTTACAGATGTAGCGACCAACTGTGTTTAATGACAGTGGTTTTCTGAAATGTTACTGATCCCATGTGGTGATATCCTTGAGAGTTTGATGTTGGTTTTTGACACATTGCCGTCTGAGGGATGGAAGCTCACGGTCATTCAATGTTGGTTTCCGGCCAATCTCCAGATTCTCTGAACCTTTTGATGATATTATGGAGAGTAGATGTTGAAACTCCTAAATTTCTTGCAATTGCACTTTGAGAAACGTTGTTCTTAAACTGTTTGACTATTTGCTCACGCAGTTGTGGACAAAGGGGTGTACCTCGCCCCATCCTTTCTTGTGAAAGACTGAGCATTTTTTGGGAAGCTGCTTTTATACCCAATCATGGCACCCACCTGTTCCCAATTAGCCTGCACACCTGTGGGATGTTCCAAATAAGTGTTTGATGAGCATCCCTCAACTTTACAGTATTTATTGCCACCTTTTCCCAACTTCTTTGTCACGTGTTGCTGGCATCAAATTCTAAAGTTGATGATTATTTGCAAAAAAAAAAATGTTTATCAGTTTGAACATCAAATATGTTGTCTTTGTAGCATATTCAACTGAATATGGCTTGAAAAGGATTTGCAAATTATTGTATCCTGTTAATATTTACATCCAACACAATTCCCCAACTCATATGGAAACGGGGTTAGTAGTTCTTATTGCCATTGTTTAAGAACGGGTTCACAAACTAGGAATTTTTCTTGGTGCAATCGTGCAAATTGGGGGTTAAATCACCCAAAATGATTCCCGGGCGTAGCCACTGCTGCTGCTCACTGCTCCCCTCACCTCCCCGGGGGTGGAACAAGGGGACGGGTCAAATGCAGAGGGTAATTTCACCACACCCAGTGTGTGTGTGACTATCAGTGGTACTTTAACTTAACTTTAAAATAGTCCGTCATACTACATCTAGACCGAGGAGGCCCCGTTACACGGAATGTGGACTAGAAGGAAGCAGAAAAATCTAAAAATGACCCTTTTATCAGGTCAATGAATACAAAATGGTGACAAATACCTCATCAAAATGTGACATGGACCTCTGGACGGGGTTTAGAACCACTTCTTTTGAGCCAATATCCTCCAACTCCTGAGGGTTTTGAGGCTGTCACTGGGCAACTCCCGGGCCAGGTGACTCCACGGACCGTTATCTTGTATTCCTCCTATTCTATTTTTAGCCGTGTCTGCCCAGAGACCAGTTTGGGAGTGTCCTACTGAGACTATTTACATCCTCTTGATTTGTCCTTGACCACTTTTGGATCCAGGGACGACACCGGCTTGTAATTCAGCTCGCAGGGAATACTTGTTACGGTCCACATGACCTCGGTCCTTCACTGCTACCTGCCACTTTTAAGGGTACACAGTGGGCTGCCCACTTTATTCAAGACCACTGGTCGCAAGTTTTGTTTCGGTGTTGTTTTCCTGAATGTATGTCTTTATATTTCTCTCTATCATGTCTTTGTAAGGGACTTGTTAATTGGACACTGCATTGTTTTGGGGAGTCAAGAAAACAACAATTATATATATATATATTTTTTTTTTTTCTTCCACATTCTATCATGTACAAATTGTCTCTTTTTATGTGGCTAGCAATGCGGCTAATGTTAGCAATCAATTCTACCTCTAAATCTATTTAAAATTGCATTCAAATATACTAACTGTAACCTGTATAGTAACCAAACTGTAGCAACATTGTTATTGTAAGAGTGAACACCGAGGAACCATTTTTCTGGCGTAGTAACACGCTATTAGCCGTAAAATCTAACTACGGAAAAAGATAAGCTCGTTTCCACGACAACAGGAAATGCGTTTTGACTTCATAATACACAACAATGTGATAGGACAGCAATCTGTACTGAGTGAAAAACATGAACAATCATATTAAAGTATCTGCAAAGTATTATTTCATGTTTTGTTTGTACACAGTCATTTTTTTTTTCCTTTTTCTTGGTGTAAGCCAGGGGTCGGGAACCTTTTTGGCTGAGAGAGCCAAAAAGCCAAATATTTATGTAAGAGCCATATAATATTTTTTTTTAACACTGAACACAACTGAACACGTGCATTTTTAAGTAAGACCAACATTTCTAGAGTATAATAGGTCTCGTATTCTTTGTAATAACATTGTTATTCTAAAGCTAACTGTGGAGGTGGCGTGGCCTGCAGGCCTGCAGCGAACTGGGGTGTGCCAGGACCGGCTTCAAAATCAGCGACAGGTGCGTAGACGGCCCACCTGGGCCTTGTTATCTAACCACCTGTCGCTCTGTTATAAGCAGCAGCCAGAAGGAGAGACGGGGTTGGGGCTGGAAATACAATTGCTGGAAAGCAACTGAGAGATTTATTGAAGAATAAAACAATATTGTAACCCTGAAACAGGCTCTGATGTCGGTGCTTGGTGGTCCGAAGAACCCCCAGGAGGGCAAGCCCCATACTAACCAATAATAAATAAATAACTTCTTACCATTAACGCAACTTCTTGAACAGGAGCGGTTGAAAACGGATGGATTAAAAATGCATGAGAATGTTTTATGTTTTTAACATTATTTTTAACACTGTGATTACAAGTGGAATTATTCATTACTTATCGTTTTAAGCAACGTCAGCTCAGATTTATCCGAGAGCCAAATGCAGTCATCAAAAGAGACACATCTGGCTCTAGAGCCATAGGTTCCCTACCCCTGGTGTAAGCACTCCATTTATGTCAAAATAGCATGGCTTTAAATTCCACATTTTCCAGCTCCGAGTCACTTTCACCTCACTCTCAACGTCCGACCCTTCCTTCGTGCTCGCTTCAATAAGCAGTAGTTCATCCTCAGTATTTTCAGCTTCAAAAAGATAAGGCTGCGGATATTCACTTGTACAAAAATAGCCATCGTCGCTGTTTGCTACCAAATCTGCCTTGGTTAGTCTGTGACAATCACTTCATTTCTGTTTGTGCTCCCTTGTTGTGTTTATTTCCTACCAGTGCTATTATTTTGATTTCCATTTTCTGCATGTCTCCGCCGAGCGCTGTTTTCCCCTCACCTGCTGCTGATTAGGCAGCCTTGCCACACCTGCTGGTAATAACCAGGCGGCTATTTATGCTTGCCTCGCGTGCTCCTCAGTGCTTTAAGATCGACTATTGTTTGTGAACTCTTACATGCAAGACTGCTTTCTCTCTGTTTAAATACTTTAAAATCCTCTTACCTGATCCTGTTTGCCTGGTTCCTGCATCTTGGGGTCACAAATACTGCAGTCGATTGATTAATCATCGTAGTATCGACTATATACGGCTAAATGGTATCGTTACAGTCCAAGTCTGTGTAGACCAATCCATTTTTTTACATTCAGGAGCGCTAAACCTAGTTTGGGTATTTTACAGAAGCACGATACTGAAGTACTGTTTTTCATTTAGTAGTACCGCGGAACCTTTCTAGTACCTCTAGATCGTACAACCCCAGTTTCTATGACACACATTTTGTATCTCAATTAGGCTCCGGGAAAAGTACCAGCCTGAAGAGAGACTAAAGAAAGAGTTAGCATTCAGTTTCGATCCCCACCAAGTTGTAACAACCAAGGACGACTAAAACCTTGAGAAGGGCGTCCATTTTAGTGGTGCCTTCGACCTTGAGATAGTTTGGTTCATTTTCTTATCGCTGCTATTTCTATTTTTGTTGCTTACTCGGAAAGACATTGAAAAGAATGAACTTAAATTCTTGTCACCTTTTATCATTTCAGACAGCCTTAGATTAAAAGGACGCTTTCTTCCTTTATAATATGTTTAAAAAAGGGGGGAATGAAAAAAGAAAGTGAAGTGAATTATATTTATATAGCGCTTTTCTCTAGGGACTCAAAGCGCTTTACATAGTGAAACCCAATATCTAAGTTACATTTAAAGCAGTGTGGGTGGCACTGGGAGTGTCTTGCCCAAGGACACAACGCCAGTGACTAGGATGGCGGAAGCGGGAATCGAACCTGCAACCCTCAAGTTGCTGGCACGGCCGCTCTACCAACCGAGCTATACCGCCCCACAATAGAATAAATAGGGGGAAATAATAATAATAACACTATGCTAAAAAAAGGGAAAAAACAAGACAAAAACAAGTGCAACATAATAATAATAATTATAATACGTTAAAAAAGGAAAAGAAAGAAAAAAAACACGGGGGAAAGGATAACAATATGTTTGAAAATGGAAAAGAAGAAAAAAAAGAAAAAAGAAAACAAAGGGTGAAGATTATAATAATACGTTTAAAATGGAAAAGAAGAAAAAAAAAAGAAAAAAAAGGGCTAAAATAATAATAATATTAATAATAATAATAATAATACGTTTAAAAATGGGGGAAAAATAAAAAACAAGTGGAAAATAATAACAGTTATAACTTAAAAAAGGAAAAAAAAAAGAAAGAAAAAGATGTGGAACATAATATTAATAATACATTAAAAAAGGAAAAAAAAAAAAAGAGAAAAAAGGGGAAAATAATGATAATAATATGTTAAAAAGAAAAAAAAGAAGAGAAAAAAGGGGTAACATAATAATAATAGTAAGGTAAAAAAAAGTTAAAAATAAGTTTAAAAAATGAGGGAAAATATTAATAATAGGTTTCAAAAAGGAAAAAACAAGGAAAAAGGGTGAAATAATAATAATAATAAAGTAAAAAAAGGAACAAACAAGGGGGAAATGATAATAATAATAATAATAATGTAAAAAATAATGTGTTAAAAAGGGGACAAAAGAAAGAAAGAAAAGAAGAAAAAAGTGGAACAAAATAATAATAATGATAATAATGATAATAATAATAATTTGGCCCTGTGATGAAGTGGCGACTTGTCCAGGGTGTACTTCGCCTTCCGCCCGGTTGTAGCTGAGATAGGCACCAATGCCCCCCATGACCCCAATGGGAATAAGCAGTAGAACATGGATGGATGGCTAATAATCCATCCATCCATCCATTTCCTACCGCTTAAGGATAATAATATGAATTAATAATAATTAGTTAAAATAAGGGGAAAAAAAAGAAGGAAAAAATAATAAAAAAAGGGAAAAGAAAAAACAACCAATAATAATAATAATACCTTAGTAAACTGCGCTCCCTGACCACCTCAACAGCAGTGCTAAGTACTGGGTTCATAGCTCGGGCTATTAGCTCGGTAGCTAGCACACTCACCCAGGACCCAGGTTGGAGTGAAACCAACTGTTCTGCATTTTTACCAGGGGGTGTGGGTCGTTTACATTCCTAATACGATTTAACAACCTTATCATTCAACTTCCACGGCAATATGTTTTTTTCTATGAAAAACTAAAATATACTAAAATGAAAAATCCAAACAGATGTGTGCACGAGCGGCCTGAAAAGTCCTTATCCACCCCAAAGAGAAAGAGATGATACGGTATGATCTGCTCGCAGATGCTACCTGGTGGTTGTTTGAGCAGGTCCTGGATTGTTCCACTCCTTAATGCAGGGGTGTCAAACTCAAATACAGAGTGGGCCAAAATTCTAAACTGATCAAAGCCGTGGGCCAAACTTGGACTACTTAACCTTTTAATAGGGACCCAAACAAGTTTTGCATTGAATATTGAACAACCAAGGCTTATATAACTTTATAGTGACATGTAAAATCCAGTTTTATTGGTAACGAGGGTGTATATTGTAGCGTCCCGAAAGAGTTAGTGCTGCAAGGGGTTCTGGGTATTTGTTCTGTTGTGTTACAGTGCGGATGTTCTCCCGGATTGCGTTTGTCACTCTTGCTTGGTGTGGGTTCATAGTGTGGTGCATATTTGTAACAGTGAAGTGAAGTGAAGTGAATTATATTTATATAGCGCTTTTCTCTAGTGACTCAAAGCGCTTTACATAGTGAAACCCAATATCTAAGTTACATTTAAACCAGTGTGGGTGGCACTGGGAGCAGGTGGGTAAAGTGTCTTGCCCAAGGACACAACGGCAGTGACTAGGATGGCGGAAGCGGGAATCGAACCCGCAACCCTCAAGTTGCTGGCACGGCTACTCTACCAACCGAGCTATACCGCCAGTGTTAAAGTTGTTTATACGGCCACCCTCAGTGTGACCTGTATGGCTGTTGACCAAGTATGCCTTGCATTCACTTTGTGTGTAGAATCCGCATATATTACGTGACTGGGCCGGCACGCCGATTGTATGGCGGAAAAGCGGACATGACGACAGGTTGTAGAGGCCGCTAAAAGCAGTACCTTTAAAACACGCCGCCGATATTGTTGCCCGAGTGTAAATCGGGAGAAATTCAAGAGAATGGTTGCCCCGGTAGATTTTCGCAGGGGGGGGGGCACTGAAATTCTGAAGTCTCTTGGGAAAACATTTTGAGGGCTGGCAAGTATTAGAATTAGCGGCGAATGCACCGCCGCTGTAAATGTTAATTTAATATTGTCTCAAGGGCCAAAATAAAGTACATGGCGGGCCAAATTTAACAGAGTTTGACACCCATGCCTTAATGCTTCAGTCACACGCAGAATTCTCACAGGCATGAGGCAAAAATACAGCCTTAATTAACGTTCATTTGTTTATGTTTAAAGTTTTGAACTAGAACAGGGGTCGGGAACCTTTTTGGCTGAGAGAGCCAAGAAGCCAAATATTTTAAAATGTATTTACATAAGAGCCATATAATATATTTTTAACACTGAACACAACTAAAAATGTGCATTTTTCACCTTCCTCTTGTGTTAGCTTTCTGTTACCATCTCTTATGTTAACGGGTCGGTTTTGACCCATGTCTTAAATCAGCTGTACAATACACTAAAAACAATTATCTATCATCCAATTTGTTTCTCATCTCTTGGTTACCTCGTTAGGCTTCCTTATCCTTGAAAATATTGGTTTTAATATTTTTGGTTTGGGCCATTGGGCCTTTTTTTTGTCAGTATACCCCTCGATTTCAATTTTTAAAAATGGTAAAACGAACCTCAAGAGAATCATATAAATAAAAAAAAGGGTTGTTGTGTTACCTAACTATTACTAAGTGGTATTAAAACACATCTCTTAAATAAATGTGTTTTGTTTGTTTTTTCATTTTAAGAATTTTAACTATGGTAACATCTATGGTGTTACGGGTCAATTTCGACCCATATATATTTACTTCAAGAAAAAGGCTAAAACGTATTTTTTCCAGCAACAGAAATCCAACATCAAACAAACAACAACCAATCAAGCAAATGAAACCAAGAGAAATAGATTACTAGTTCCAAAACTAATAAAAAACAAAATCAGAGTGGCAAAAAGTGACACTTTTAGTGTCCGTCTTTTGTTTGTTTTTGTACAGGATAACAAGGTAAAATGAGAATCCACTAAAGCTCACATGATTGGGAGAGGAGCTGGCTGTCAGTGTGTTCAGTTTTGGCTCTTATCATTGCTTTATCATCTTATTTTTATAACTGGGTCGAAACCGACCCTAACAACACCAAGGGCATAATTTCTACCAGAGCATTTTGTAATTTAGTGAAAAAAATTAAAATGTTTTATTTTGTTGACAAAGAGGTTCCTGACAAAGTCAAAAAGCTTTGATGCAAACAAATAAATGTATGTGGTGTTTTTATGCATTTAAAAACTAAAACGGGTCGGTGCCGACCCTAACACAAGACGAAGGTTAATAAGACCAACATTTCTAGAGTATAACAGGTCTCTTATTCTTTGTAATAACGTTGTTATTCTGAAGCTAACTTAGGAGGGGGCGTGGCCTGCAGGTATGCAGCGAAGCGGGGTGTTCTCGAAATCAGCGACAGGTGTATAAAAGGCCCACCTGGGCCTTGTTGAAGAACCCTCAAGAGAGCTAGCCCTACACTAACCAATAATAAATAAATTATTTCTTACCCTTAAGGCAACTTCTTGAACAGGTGCGGTAGAAAAAAGGATGGAAGGATTCAAATGCATGAGCATTTTTATATTTTGAACGTTATTTTTAACACTGTGATTACAGGTGGGATTAAAGCTGCAAACAGCGTTAGTCGGGTCCGCCTTTGGCTGCTGCCCCCGAGACCCACGGCCGGATAATCGTTAGAAGACGCTTTGGAGCCACTATTTTGAGGATTTAATGCATTGTGAAACTAATGCAGTTGTTGTATTGAAGTGAAAATATCAAACTTCCTGTTGATTTTTGCTAAAGTATGTTAATTATTAAAATGTAGGTCTAAGTGAGACCTACATAGTGTTTTTTTGTTTCATGTCTTTCTGACATTCCTACCGGAAGTTACAAGCAGTTTTGTCTGTGTTTTCTTCCTAGGAGCAGTTTGTCCGTGTTGTATTCCTAGGGGGGCGGTAGAGTGCAATTTTGCTACGCAAAAGCCATTTATCAACAACATCCAGAAACGTCGATCTGTAATTTGACCCCCTTAACATGCTTCAAAACTCACCAAATTTTACACACACATCAGGACTGGCGAAAATTGCCATCTAATAAAAAATTAAACCTGCAAAGTCAAAATTGCGCTCTAACGCCTCCTAGGAAAAAACCCAGACAAAACTGCTCGTAACTTCTGTTAGGAATGTCGTAGAGACATGAAACAAAAACCTCTATGTAGGTCTGACTTAGACCACGGCTTGGCAGCGGCCAAAGGCGGACCCGACCAATGCTGCTTGCAGCTTTAATTTTTTTTGTTTCTTTTTCTCCGTGTACTTGGCGTGAGCTGAATGGTGTCGCGGCACGAGCGATCGCTCTCGAAGGGGGGCTTTAGCGAACATCAGGCGCGGAACGCATGCTGGAAAAAAAAAAAAAAAGTGCTATTAATTAATGGTGTAATTACGGTTTTGTCACTGACGTGCCGCTTGCTGACAGGGATGGATGGGCTTCTCGCTGGTGCAGCAGGCCGCCGCACATCGATAATGAATGGCAGCTATTACCAGCACGTTTGGGTGGTGATGAGGCCACCTGCAAGGGCTTGGCTTCCCCACCTCGGCAGGCTCGCTTTCCTCCCCCAGCCTTTTATCTGTGCCCGACTCCAAAATGTAGCCTCCGTTGAGCATCCTCCTCACTTTACTCTGTGTTTCACTTTGGCTGATAATAGCTACACCCTGCCGCTCTAAATGGGTGAAATTAATGTCAGCTGATTAAAGCAGAAAATCATGTTTCCCTCTGATGTTTTTGTTGGTGGTTACTGTCGCCCCACTTAGCAGCCTCTGACTAAAGTTTGCAACCCTTTATGTGGCTTCTTTAGAGGGCGCTAACTTTACAGAGTGTTGAAATCATAGTCATGTGCTTCAAATAGTGCAGTTTCACTAGTGTAGTATCTGTTAGTCTACTAAATAACAAGTGTTTGGTGTAATTGGTGCACCATAGTGGGCAGGTAATAAAGTGTAGCCATGAAGGGTGACATGCGCATGTGTACAACATACAGTTCACAAAACAAAGGCTTGATAAATATGTAAATATTGCAGTTTCACTACTGTAGTATCTGTTAGTCTACTTAATTACAAGTGTTTGGTGGAAGTGGTGCATCATGGTGAGCAGGTAATAAAGTGTAGCCATTGAGGGTGACATGTGCATGTGTACAATATACATTTCACAAAACAAAGGGTTGATAAATATGTAAATATTGCAGTTTCACTACTGTAGTATCTGTTAGTCTAATTAATTACATGTGTTTGGTGGAAGTGTTGCATCATGGTGGGCATGTAATAAAGTTTAACCATTGAGGGTGACATGTGCACAATATACATTTCACAAAACAAAGGCTTGATAAATATGTAAATATTGCAATTTCACTACTGTTGTATCTGTTAGTCTACTTAATGACATGTGTTTGGTGGAAGTGGTGCACCATGGTGTGCAAGTAATAAAGTGTAACCATAGAGGGTGACATGTGCATGTGTACAATATACATTTCACAAAACAAAGGCTTGATAAATATGTAAATATTGCAATTTCACTACTGTTGTATCTGTTAGTCTACTTAATGACAAATGTTTGGTGGAAGTGGTGCACCATGGTGGGCAAGTAATTAAGTGTAACCATAGAGGGTGACATGCGCATGTGTACAACATGCATTTCACAAAACAAAGGCTTAATAAATATGTAAATATTGCAATTTCACTACTGTAGTATCTGTTAGTCTACTTAATGACAAGTGTTTGGTGGAAGTGGTGCATCATGGTGGGCAGGTAATAAAGTTTCACCATTGAAGGTGACATGCGCATCTGTACAACATACATTTCACAAAAACAAGGCTTGGTAAATATACAAATATGTCAGTTTCACTACTGTAGTATCTGTTAGTCTACTTAATGACATGTGGTTGGTGGAAGTGGTGCATCAAGGTGGGCAGGTAATAAAGTGTAGTCATTAAGGGTGACATGTACATGTGTACAATATACATTTCACAAAAACAAGGCTTGGTAAATATACAAATATGTCAGTTTCACTACTGTAGTATATGTTAGTCTACTTAATAACAAGTGTTTGGTGGAAGTGGTATACCATGGTGGGCAGATAATAAAGTGTAACCATTGGGGGTGACACGTGCATGTGTACAACATACATTTCACAAAACAAAGGCTTGATAAATATGTAAATATAGCAATTTCACTACTGTAGTATCTGTTAGTCTACTTAATGACATTTGTTTGGTGGAAGACCAGTCAGCCAGTCTTATAAACAGTTGTACAACATGGTGGGCATGTAATAAAGTGTAACCTTAAAGGGAGACATGCACATGTGTATAATATACACTTCACAAAAGCATCCGTCGATGGTATGTGATTTCCGGACAGTTCTCCATAAGAAATAAACACAACGCTTAGCTAATGTCAAAGGGTGAAGTACGGCTCCAGACATATGTTTAGGGAACACTGACACACACCAACTTACCTTCACATGGGCTCGGTGGAGTCAATGTTGGTTTGCCGTGGTTTCAGCACGTAGAAGATGTCAGGTTCAAACCCTGATGACATCTATTAAACAGACAAGAAGCAAGGAATCCTGCAGAGACAGTGTTCAATTTGGCTCAATGAGGAGAGACGTTCTGTGCTGTACTCTTAGTTACAAATCCAACCCACGCTCTAAGGTCCAGTCCCACGTGCTCCTCTATTTATTTTGGGAGGTCCCTGGTTACATCACTGAGGCTGCTTCTAAAGGAAGGAGGGTAATTTTAGCAACCCCAGTTAGACACAATATATAATTATTCAGAAACGCAAATGTGCTGACACTCGTGATATCTCCCTGTCTCAGCTTTGTCTGCGTCAAGGTGCTCGATCTTGACTGATTGATTAAAATTTGATTTAAACTTGTATGACTAGATTGCACAGTTCAGTACACATTCCGTATGATTGAAAACTAAATGGTAACACCTGAATAAGTTTTTAAACTTGTTTAAGTTCGAATCAATTCATGTTCTGGACACAAACACTGATACGAGACGACTCGCAATCCAAGAATGCAAGTTGTCCCTTTGTACAGGTGGAAAAGTACAACTTGAGCACAATTGATAGTAACCACAATAACGGCCTTTAACTAAAAGAGTTGTGTGATAACTTCAACATGATTATTCTAACAGGAAGCTCAGTTATAATTTAGAGCAGGGGTGCCCATTACGTCGATCGCGAGCTACCAGTCGACCGCGGGCGGTGTGTCAGTAGATCTCCAGCCAGGCTTTTAAAAAAAATAGACCTAAAAATTAGTGATCATCAATTTTCACCAAGACGTCACTTAAATGACATTCACGGTACCGGAGGGTCTTGTGAGATGACGCTGGCTGCTGCAAGATCATTATTATGAAAATATGACCGAGAGGAAGGCGAGAAACACTTTTTATTTCAACAGACTCTCGCGCCGTACCTTCCGTCAAAACTCTAAAGGCCGACTGCACATTTCCTATCTTCACAATAAAAGCCCTGCTTCATGCTGCCTGCGCTAACTAAATACAGAGTCTCGGAAAAATGGCGTGCACAAGCGATCCCTCAGAAAGCTGGCATGCACATCACTTGTGCACGCCAGCTTTCGGAGACTTTTATTTTGTTAGCGCAGGCAGCATGAAGCAGGGCTTTTATTGTGAAGATAGGAAATGTGCAGTCGGCCTTTAGAGTTTTGACCGAAGGGACGGCGCGAAAGTCTGTTGAAATAAAAAGTGTTTCTCGCCTTCCTCTCTGTCATTTTTTCATAATAATGAACTGGCAGCAGCCAGCGTCATCTCACAAGACCCTCGGGTGCCGTGAATGTCAATCTAGCAAGCTACGGAATTTGCCGCCAATGTTTTTCTTGTAAAGTGTATGGAAGCTGGATGAATTAGATGCCAAAAACCAACCACTTTCATGTGGTATTGTACAGAAAGGACAACTTTTTTTTGTCCTCCATTTGAAAATGTGGGCTTTATCATCATTACTGTCTGATTCCAATCAATGCAAGTCATCAGAATCAGGTAATACACCAACTTATATTCTTGTCTTTGTGAAAGAAAGACATCTATATGTGTTACACATGCTTGTATTATCATTAAACACATTTAACTTGTTTACAAAAAGGTCTCTTTCATAGATAAATAAATATAAATGATATATATAAATGAGGTAGATCCCCTCGAGTTGGTCAATTGAAAAGTAGCTCGCCTGCAGAAAAAGTGTGGGCACCCCTGATTTAGAGGAATTACCGTCGACGTGATGAAGTATTTCCAGGTCGTGGCCGTGTTGTAGTGGCCGGGTGACAACCACCGTAAACTACACTAAAACACACTACTACATTGTGTGAAGCCTTCTGTTTAGATTATGTTAAAATCAACATGTTAAGAAGGTCATGAACAGATTTTTAATACTCTAGTTATCAAAACGTATGATCCGTTAATCATAATTGTAATTCGTGCCAAAAGTCGTTTAGGCCTGGAACCAATTAGCGATGATAAACGAGGTACTTTTGACGAGCTAACATTGTTGTCGTGACAACAGCATGACCGCAAATTATTAGTTGTTTTTTCCCACCCGGACCGATGTTAGGTGTCACTGTATTTAAAGTACCCCTTGAAAAATGAGTACACCATTTAAGTTTCGTGTTAAAATTGCGTAGGTTTTTGAGGGTTTTAAGAGCATGTGAAGTGTTTGTAAGGGCGGGGGAGCCCATGTTGAGGGCAAATAGGGACTTTAAATGCGTATACTATTTATATAAATCATAAGATAAATGCCATTTTTATTTTGCATACATGAATTTTCCACGGAATGTAAACCCGCATAATAATTGAGCAAACATTGCAGATAAAACACACATTTTGGTCATCAGATGCCATTTTGGGGATTATTTAGCATTTATTTTAACAAAAGCCAAAAGCAGTAAACTCATCACGTTGTGTAAAAAGGTAAATAAAAAGAGAAAACAATGATTTGCAAATAATTTTCAACTTATATTCTATTGAAGAGACTGCAAAGAAAAGATATTCAATGTTGGAATTAGTCATATGTTATTTTTTTGCAAATATTAGCTCATTTGGAATTTGATGCCTGCAACGTGTTTCAAAAAAGCTGGCACGAGTGGCAAAAAAGACTGCGGAAAGTTGAAAAATGCTCATCAAACACTTATTTGGAACAACGAGTGGGTGCCATGATTGGGTATGAAAAGCAGCTTCCATGAAATGCTCAGTCAGGTTGGTAGAGCGGGCCCTGCCAGCAACTTGAGGGTTGCAGGTTGGATTCCCGCATCCGCCATCCTAGTCACTGCCGTTGTGTCCTTGGGCAAGACACTTTACCCACCTGCTCCCAGTGCCACCCAGACTGGTTTGAATGTAACTTAGATATTGGGTTTCACTATGTAAAGCGCTTTGAGTCACTAGAGAAAAAGCGCTATATAAATATAATTCACTTCACTTCATTCACAAACAAGGACGGGGCGAGGGTCACCACTTTGTCCACAAATACCAGAGAAAATTGTTTAAGAACATCATTTCTCAAAAAGCTATTGCGAGGAATTTACGGATTTCACCATCCATGCTCCGTGATATCATCAAGAGATTCCGAGAATCTGGAGAAATCACTGCACGTAAGCCATGATATTACAGACCTTTGATCCCTCAGGCGGTACTGCATTAAAAAGCGATATCAGTGTGTAAAGGATATCACCACATGGGCTCAGGAACACTTCAGAAAACCCCTTTTTGTACCTGCATTTGGTCGCTACATATGTAAGTGCAAGTTAAAACTCTACTATGCAAAGCCAAAGCCATTTATCAACAGCACCCAGAAACGCCGCCGGCTTCTCTGGGCCCGAGATCATCTAAGATGGACTGATGCAAAGTGGAAAAGTGTTCCGTGGTCTGACGAGTCCACATTTCAAATTGTTTTTGGAAATATTCGACATCGTGTCGAGGGGAAGCGAACCATCCAGACTGTTATCGACGCAAAGTTGAAAAGCCAGCATCTGTGATGGTATGGGGGTGCTTTAGTGCCCAAGGCATGGGTAACTTACACATCTGTGAAGGCACCATTAATGCTGAAAGGTACATACAGGCTTTGGAACATTATATTCTGCCATCTAAGAGCCGTCTTTTTCATGGACGCTCCTGCTTATTTACGCAAGACAATGCCAAGCCACATTCAGCACATTTGGTCGCTACATATGTAAGTGCAAGTTAAAACTCTACTAAGCAAAGCCAAAGCCATTTATCAACAACACCCAGAAACGACGTCGGCTTCGCTGGGCCCGAGCTCACCGAAGATAGACTGATGCCAAGTGTAAAAGTGTTCTGTGGTCTGACGAGTCCAAATTTCAAATTATATTTGGAAACAGAGGACGTGGTGTCCTCCAGAAGAAAGAGGAAAATAACCATTTGGATTGTTAGAGGGGCAAAGTTCAAAAGCCAGCATCTGTGATGGTATTGGGGTGTATTAGTGTTCAAGGCATGGGTAACTTACACATCTGTGAAGGCATCATTAATACTGAAAGGTCCATACAGGTTTTGGAGCAACATAAGTTGTCATCTAAGCAACGTTATCATGGACGCCCCTGCTTATTTCAGCAAGACAAGCGTTACAACAGCGTGGCTTCATAAAAAAAAAAAAGAAAAAAAAAAAGAGTGCGGGTACTTTCCTGGCCCGCCTGCAGTCCAGACCTGTCTCCCATGGAAAATGTGTGGCGCATTATGAAGCGTAAAATACGACAGCGGAGACCCCGGACTGTTGAAGGACTGAAGCTCAACATAAAACAAGAATGGGAAAGAATTCCACTTTCAAAGCTTCAACAATTAGTTTCTGTCACGTCTGTAAATCTGGTTTTATGTTTGATCCTGTATTGTTTTGTTTTCTGGACTCTTGTTCCGTTTTTTCACTTCCTGGTTTGTTTTGTTACCATGACAACTCATTGCTTTTCACCATGCCCTCAGTCCCGCGCCTGTTCCTAATTATCACAGCCACAATTTAAGTCAATTTCTTTCTGTCCATCAGTCTGGGAACGTTAACTTTCATTGCCTTACATACTTCATGCCATGCTTTTCGATTCATCCACGCCAAGTAAGTTTTTGTTCGTATTCATGTCTTAGATAGTATTGCCATTCTGCTGTTTTTGTTCTAAGTTTTAGTATAGATTAGTTATCCGCCATCGAGCGCGCCTTTTGTTTTGCCTTTTTTTTTGTATTTTGAGTATTAACAAAGACAAACATGTACCTTAATTCACGCCCGGCTCGTCCCGTAATCCCTCTGCGTCGAAGGAGCACACACAATCCAAGTCCAAGCCTGACAGTTTCCTCAGTTCCCAAACGTTTATTGAGTGCTGTTAAAAGAAAAGGTGATGTAGCACAGTGGTGAACATGCCCTTTCCCAACTACTTTGGCACGTGTTGCAGCCATGAAAGTTAACTATTATTTGCAAAAATATATATATATATTGCAGTACAATATATGTTATTGTAGGGTATATATAGATATAAGAGTGCAGTATTTACACCGCCTGATACTTCAGGTTCCAGAGCAGACTGCAGCCACTCGGCGTGGAAGCGCTGAAGAAACTCAACATAATGTGCATATAGGATCGCTGAAAGCTCAAAAATCAACATCAATGGTTGAGCTTTTAATTATTAAAGCCGAAAGGATGGCATGTAATATTAAAACATCTGCAGGCGGTGCACTTGTGGTGTAGGGAGGAGGGGTGGGGGGTAAATGTAATTCTGAGATAAGACGTCTTTTTCCCGGCTTTGAATTAAAAAAAAACCTCAACCAACAAAAAAAAAGTTGATGAACCCACCAACAGAGTGAAAAAGTGAAGTGAATTATATTTATATAGCGCTCTTTCTCTAGTGACTCAAAGCGCTTTACATAGTGAAACCCAATATCTAATTTTTACATTCAAACCAGTGTGGGTGGCACTGGGAGCAGGTGGGTAAAGTGTCTTGCCCAAGGACACAACGGCAGTGACTAGGATGGCTGAACGCGGGGATCGAACCTGCAACCCTCAAGTTGCTGGCACGGCCACTCTACCAATCGAGCTATCCAAACACTCCGAGCCACCAGACATGTTGGCGTCACTCCAAAAAAGCTGATACCGTACATTTCTACTGATACTGTACATTTCTACTGATACTGCACATTTCTACTGATACTGTACATTTCTACTGATACTGTACATTTCTACTGATACTGTACATTTCTACTGATACTGCACATTTCTACTGATACTGTACATTTCTACTGATACTGTACATTTCACATCTGCTGGAGTGCTCGCTGATGACGGACATTTCCTTTTCCGCTCCGCCAAGCGTTGGAAGATGCAAATGTAGCAGTCAAGTGAGGATGATTCAGCGCAGCTTGGCAATGATATTTCACTTCCATGTGACTACAACACGTGTTTCTCATCCCAAAATATGTTTTTATATCAGGGTTGTACGCTAAACCGGTGCTAGTATAGTACCGCAGTACTAATAAATCATATTCGGTGCTATACCGCCTCTAAAAAGTACCCATCTGCCATCCCCTCGCTCCCTCGTCGTCGTCACGTAGCGTCATTGCCGGTCTACGGGCATGTTCGGCAGCGCGCGCACACAGAGTACTTACAAACAGACACAGTGTGTGGACAGAAAAGGGAGAACGGGCGCATTTTGGCGTAAAAAGTAAAGATAAAGGTGAAGTTGTAACACTGATACACCCTCAGGAAGAGGTGCTTCAAGACATGGCTAGTGACAGAGATAGATATATACATATTTAAAACTTGTTTCCTTTTAAACTCTAGTCATATTTGAAATAGCGAGTGTTCCATCTTGTACTCTTTTTATCTTTTATTTATCTCATGACCGATAGTACACTATAGACTACCTTGAGCTTGGAACGTAAGAAGTAGCCATAACTCCCTTCTTATCTCTCCCTGTCCCAGGCTTAGGAGAATAATAGAAATGTGGATTCGCTCTGAAGGGGGAGGAGAGACTTCCGTAGTGCTCTCAGATCAACTCAGGCGATGCAAATTCAATGTGTTGTTCAATAGGTTGGGCTCTCCAAAGCTTTGGATTAAAATGCAAAATACCTATTCTGGTTCTGGGTTATCATTTAAAATCAGTGTACGTGTCATTAAAAGAACTTGGGATTGACCAGCAACTTAAATTCCCTCAGAGGAACATCTGGTCCAAACGCAACACTAGTTAGCTGGCGGCTAACGTACATCCACAGTGTTTTAGCTACTTCTAAGTCACTAATCCTGGTCTACATAAAGTGAGTTTATGTAGACCGTAGCTCACCGGCGTTAAAATGTAAACAAACGCCACAGGGGCCTCTACACACCTGACATCCACTGTAATGATATCAAGTACACAAACGTATCGTGTCGATTCTACTATGATTACATCGATGTTCTGTGGCATCACAAAATCTTCTTTTTTTTTTTTTTTAAAGACTATATTATATTTACAATCTCAGGAAATACGTTCCTGGACACATAATGACTTTGAATACGACCAATGTATGATCCTGTAACTACTTGGTATCGGATCGATACCTAAATGTGTGGTATCATCCGAAATTAATGGAAAGTATCAAATAAGAGAAGAATAAGTGATTTTTACATTTTAAAAGAGGTTTAGATAGAACATGTTGAAAGAGAACATAAGCAGATAGTAACAGTAAATTAACAAGTAGATTAATAAGTCATTTGCTACCGCTTGTCCTTTATAATGTGGACAAACTAATAGAATGATAAAAGACACATTATGTTACTGCATAACTAATTAGAAGTCCTTGTTTGTTTACTTACTGCCAAAAGAAAAGTTGTGTAGTATGTTCACTATTTTATTTAAGGACAAACTTGCAATAATAAACATAAGTTTAATGTACCCTAAGAGTTTTGTCAAAATAAAGCCAATAAATAGAATTATTTTGGTGCTCTTTATTTAGAAAAGTATTGAAGAGTAGCAAAAAATCAGATCAGATAACCAGGCCCATGTGGGTCTTCTACGCACCTGTCGCTGATCTGGAAGCCGGTCCTGGCACACCCCGCCTCGCTGCGGGTCCTCAGGCCACGCCCCCCCTCCACATTTATGCTATTCAATACAGAGTAATAATAAACTATAAAAGAATTAAAACCATACATTTTACAGTATAAAAAAATAGTGGTACCGTTTTTTTTCCCATTTCATTTAATTTAATTACATTTATCTAAAATTGTGGTTTTTAACAGTACATTCTAAATATTTTGTTATGCACAAAAATAAATGTACCGTGCACAATTACATATATTTACAATTTAATCATCTCTAATAGTACAACACAAATATCAAATCATCATACATTTCCAAACAATGTTTTTTTTGTTCAAATAAAGATACACAACTCAATATCGGCTTGATTTAGGATTTCAATCCTACAAATTTTTCATGCAAAAATTGTACAGTAAAATCCACTTTCGTACCGTTATTCAATATAGAGAAATAATATACCATAAAAACACAAGAACTAATTTTACAGTATAAAAAATATTTTTTTCCCCCTAAAAAAATACTAGTACCGTTTTTTTCCATTTCATTTAATTCCATTTATTTAAAAATTTAGTTTTTTAACAATACAGTCCATATATTTTGTTCTGCACAAACATAAATGTACCGTGCACAATTACATATATTTACACTCTAATCATCTCTAATAATACAACAAAAATATAAATCATACATTTCAAAACTTTTTTTTGTTCAAAAGATAAACACCTCAATATCTGCTTGACTTATGATTTCAATCCTACACATTTTTCATGCAAAAGTTGTACTATAAAATAACATTTTTACAGTAAATCCACTTTTGTACCGTTTTTCAATACAAAGCAATAATATACTATAAAAACACAACAACCAATTTTACAGTACAAAAAAGAGAATATTTTTCCGTAAAAAAATAGAAGTACCGTTTTTACCCATTTAATTTAATTTAATTCCATTTATTAAAAATTGTGCTTTTTTAACAGTACAATCTAATAAATGTACCGTGAACAATTACATATATTTACACTTTAATTATCTCTAATAATACAACAAAAATATCAAATCATCATTCATTTCAAAACATTTTTTTTTTGTTCAAATTAAGATACACACCTCAATATCGGCTTGAGTTTGTCAGGCTTGTCCCTGACAGTTGGGTTTTGTTTTAGTTTTTCCTCTGTGTACATCTTTGTTTCCTGTCAGCGCTTTTATTTTGGTCATTTCTTGCTGTTTCCCCCTCAGCTGCGGCTGATTGGCACCTGGCCACACCTGGTGTCAATCAGCCCGCTCCTATTTAATCCTGCTTTGTCCTCCAGTCAGAGCTGGATTATTGTCTTTATGACTTGTCGTTGTCTTATGCCGTGGACTGCTTTCTGTCTCCAGTTCTCCCTGGTTCCTCGTCGGTTGTGAGCTGTTCCTTGGTTCGATTCTTGTTCCTGCGACCTGTCTCCTGTTTTTCTGGTTTGTCTTTTACCTTCCATTTTTTTTATATTTTTGGACATTAACTTATGTTTTCTTGCTCAATGCCTGCTACCATCTCTGCATCTTGGGGTCCGTCACAAATCCTACCTGACAGACTTTTGATTTCAATCCTACAAATTTTTCATGCAAAAATTGTAAAGTAAAATGTTTTTTTTTTTTACAGTAAAATCCACTTTCGTACCGTTATTCAATATAGAGCAATAATATATTATAAAAACACAACTTTTTTAACAGCATAAAAAAAATAAAATGTTTTTTTTCCGTAAAAAAATAGTGGTACATTTTTTTTCATTTAAATTAATTCCATGTTTGTTTTTTATAGGATGTAAAAAAATGAATAAATAAAAAAAATACAAAAATAAAATAAATACAATTAAATTAAAAAAAATGCAAATACAGTAAAATTGTGTTTTTAACTGTACAATTTAATATTTTGTTATGTACAGCGTTCATAAAAAAATAAATATTAATCAAATGCATTGACAATTATTCCCATGATTTATTTATACACATTTATATTCATACTGTATATTATTCAATGTTAAATGCGGCCCTTTGAGGACAACCATAACTGCCATGTGGCCCTCAATGAAAACCAGTTTGACACACCTGGTGTAATCAGTTCATTCATTTAATGTCTCGACCATTACCTTGGACTGCGGAGCCTACGTTAGCTGTCATCTGGCCGCGTTACACGCTGGGCAACTTGCCAGTTCTTTGCAGAGCATCGCTGTGAGTTTGCCTTTCAATGTCGGACAGTATGAGCCCATTCATTTGGAGGCTGCCTTGAATTGTATCATGATGCATTCAGGTGCTACTCCGTAATTACTGGTTGCTAAATAGTTACCTTTGTCCAATGCTTTTAATTAATTACGAGCATCTGGCAAATGTCAGTTAAATATGGTTGAATGTGGTTTTGTAAAAAGTGTTATTAGTGCACGGACATTTGAATAGTCTAAATACAAAAACCTATTACGCGTTTGTTTTTGTTACAATATAAAATAAAAGAACAAAAATAGCTGGCAACAAAAAAAAGACTAATTAGGACACAGGTGTCAAACTCAAGGCCCAAAGGCCAGTTCTGGCCCGCCACATTATTCTATGTGGCCCGCGCAAGCCTGGAAAAAATGGTTGTGGTGAGGCGGAGCCGGCGAATGAGCAGCTGGGCAGGGCACGCTGGAGCCTGGCCCAAGATGGCGGAGATGATGACCAAGCGGAGAGGGAGCGACACTACGAACTTATCTCCCCGCCATGTATAAAAGGGGAGAAGGAGGAGAGATCGGGGCAGAAGGAGGAGGAGAACCCGCAGCAAAACCTGAGTACCGATAGCGACAGAGATCGAGCTGAAGACAGCGACGACGCGGCCGGCTGAAAGCGAGCAAGGAGCAAGCGAGGAGCGAGCAGGAGCTGAAAAGTGACCCGATCTGAAGACAAAGCTTTTTTTTTTTTTTTTAAATAAAAGGTTCAAACCTGCTCAAAGCAAGATGTCCTTCCTTGATGGTCCGTGGAACCCCCACAACGACAGCAAGAGACTGTCACAATGGGTTTCAATAAAGTATTTATTTATTCATTTATTTTTTGGTATCGGAACAACACTATTTTATAGTAGGTCACCTGCAAAATGATTGTGGAGAGGCGGAGCCGGCGAACGAGCAGCTGGCGGCAAGGAGGCGGAAATGATGACCGAGCGGAGAGGCGGGGCTTGTCGGGAGCGACGCTACGAGCGAGATCAGGTGCATGGCTCGCACACCGGGACACAATTAACTTATCTCCTCGCCATGTATAAAAGGGGTGAAGGAGGAGAGATCGGGGCAGAAGGAGGAGGAGAATCCGCAGCAGAACCTGAGTACCGATAGCGACGTCGCGGCCGGATGAAAGCGAGCGAGGAGCGAGCAGGAGAGAAGGAGCTGAAAAGTGACCCGATCTGAAGACAATTTTTTAAAAACATTTTTTTAATAAAAGGGTCAAACCTGCTCAAAGCAAGATGTCCTTCCTTGATGGTCCGTGGAACCCGCACGACAACAGCAAGAAACTGTCACAATGGGTTTCAATAAAATACTTATTTATTCATTTATTTTTTGGTATCGGGACAACACTATTTTATAGTAGGTCACCTGCAAAATGATTGTGGAGAGGCGGAGCCGGCGAACGAGCCGCTGGCGGCAAGGAGGCGGAGATGATGACCGAGTGGAGAGGCGGGGCGTGTCGGGAGCGATGCTACGAGCGAGATCAGGTGCATGGCTCGCACACCGGGACACAATTAATTTATCTCCTCGAAATGTATAAAAGGGGAGAAGGAGGAGAGATCGGGGCAGAAGGAGGAGGAGAACCCGCAGCAGAACCTGAGTACCGATAGCGACGTCGCGGCCGGCTGAAAGCGAGCGAGGAGCGAGCAGGAGAGAAGGAGCTGAAAAGTGACCCGATCTGAAGACAAAGCTTTTTTTTTTTTAAATAAAAGGGTCAAACCTGCTCAAAGCAAGATGTCCTTCCTTGATGGTCCGTGGAACCCGCACGACGACAGCAAGAGACTGTCACGATGGGTTTCAATAAAGTATTTATTTATTCATTTATATTTTGGTATCGGGACAACACTATTTTATAGTATGTCACCTGCAAAATGATTGTGGAGAGGCGGAGCCGGCGAACGAGCCGCTGGCGGCGAGGAGGCGGAGATGATGACCGAGCGGAGAGGCGGGGCGTGTCGGGAGCGACGCTACCAGCGAGATCAGGTGCGTGGCTCGCACACCGGGACACAATTAACTTATCTCCTCGAAATGTATAAAAGGGGAGAAGGAGGAGAGATCGGGGCAGAAGGAGGAGGAGAACCCGCAGCAGAACCTGAGTACCGATAGCGACGTCGCGGCCGGCTGAAAGCGAGCGAGGAGCGAGCAGGAGAGAAGGAGCTGAAAAGTGACCCGATCTGAAGACAAAGCTTTTTTTTTTTTTTTAAATAAAAAGGGTCAAACCTGCTCAAAGCAATATGTCCTTCCTTGATGGTCCATGGAACCCGCACAACCACAGCAAGGGACTGTCACAATGAGTTTCAATAAAGTATTTATTTATTTTTTGGTATCGGGACAACACTTTTTTATACCTGCAAACACTGCAGTCCCTCCAAAAAATTGGAAATGTCGCAATCGACCAAAGCCGCACATTTTGGCCAATCAGCTTCATTTCCACCGAACAAATGTATCTCTGAGTGGCGCTCCAACGCGCACATCAACTGTTTAAACCACATGTGTCAAACTCAAGGCCCGGGGACCGGAACTGGTCCTCCACATTATTCAATGTGGCCTGCGAAAGCCTGGAAAAAATGGGTTTCGATAAAATACTTATTTATTTATTTTTTTACTAAATGCATTCGTTCCTTCAATTTTGAAAGGTAAAAAAAAAACATACTTTAAAATATAATATCTGATTATGCCAATTATATTATTATATACTGTATAGCAAAACTATTTTTCCGAGATAAAAACAAATAGTTCAATATCTGCTTGTCACCTTTATTTATGATTTTAAATATGCATGGTGGTCAAACTCGTTCTGTTCTCAATGGGTTCTCTGTGTCACGGTTTTGTTTTTGTCATGTTTGGTTTTAATTTTTGGACACTCGGTTCCTGTTCCTGCATTTCCTTGTTTTCTTTGTTACCATGCCAACTCATTGATTTTCACCTTGCCCTCATGTCCCGAACCTATCCCCATGTCATGGACTCGTTTTCAATCATCATAGCTATTATTTAAACCGGATGTTGCCAGGAAGTCAGCCTGGCAACTTTACATATCCTTCAACCCGATTCATGCCAAGCCATGCTTTTTATTCCCTCCTGCTCATGTCAAGTAAGTTTTTGGTTTAGTTAAGTCACAGTTGTTTGGTTTTTGTTTTCAGTAGTCAAGTTTGTTCTTTGTCATTTTGCGCGCCATTTGTTGTAGTTTGTTAGTGTTAGTAATAAATAAATATGTACTCACACTCACGTCTCTCGCTCGTGTTAATTTCCCTTTGTGTTGGAAAAAACAAACTATCCCAAAGTCCAAGTCATGACACTCGGCGCCTTTTAGCCTCTCTAGAAGAAAAAAAGACCTATGTTTGTGTTGTTTTCGGCTGTACGAGTCGTTCAAATCACGAAAAGGATAAAACTTTCTTCAGAGTTCCTCGAAAGGTAATCAAAAAGGGCGGGAAAATGCAAAATCTTACGAAACAATGACGAGAATAGTAACTCAAACTCAAGGGATGTTTCATAAAGCACCAACTCGGCAAGTCTAATAAAAGAAAGCAAATGTGAGCAAAACCTAAAAGAAATATGTTTTTACCAAAGAAAACAATCATAAATGAATCTTTCAGCACATACACAATGTTGACATCTATAGTTTTATTTTGATAAACAATCGTAAAGGAATATTTCTGCACGAACACAATGTTGACATTTATAGTTATATTTTCATAAACAATCATAAATGAATCTATCAGCACATACACATTGTTGACATTTATAGTTTTATTTTGATAAATAATCATAGATCACTCTTTTAGCACATACACAATGTTGACATCTATAGTTATATCTTGATAAACAATCATAAATTACTATTTTAGCATGAACATAATGTTGACATCTATAGTTATATTGAATAAACAATCATAAATTACTCTTTCAGCACATACATAATGTTGACATCTATAGTTATATATTGATAAACAATCATAAATTACTCTTTTATCACATACACAATGTTGACATCTATAGTTATATTGAATAAACAATCATAAATTACTCTTTCAGCACATACATAATGTTGACATCCATAGTTACATATTGATAAACAATCATAAATTACTCTTTTAGCACGCACACAATGTTTACATCTATAGTTATATTTTGATAAACAATCGAAAATTACTCTTTTAGCACGTACACAATGTTGACATCCATAGTTATATTTTGATAAACAATCATAAATTACTCTTTTAGCACATACATAATGTTGACATCATAGTTATATTTCGATAAACAATCATAAATTACTCTTTTAGCACGTACATATCATTGACATCTATAGTTATATATTGATAGACAATCATAAATTTCTCTTTTAGCACACACACAATGTTTACATCTATAGTTGTATTTTGATAAACAATCGAAAATTACTCTTTTAGCACGTACACAATGTTGACATCTATAGTTATATTTTGATAAACAATCATAAATTACTCTTTTAGCACGCACACAATGTTTACATCTATAGTTGTATTTTGATAAACAATCATAAATTACTCTTTTAGCGCGTACACAATGTTTACATCATAGTTATATTTCGATAAACAATCATAAATTACTCTTTTAGCACGTACATATCATTGACATCTATAGTTATATATTGATAGACAATCATAAATTTCTCTTTTAGCACGCACACAATGTTTACATCTATAGTTATAGTTTGATAAACAATTACAAATTATTATTTTACTGCGTACACAATGTTGACATCTATAGTTATATTTTAGTAAACAATCATAAATTACTCTTTTAGCACGTACACAATGTTGACACCTATAGTTATATTTCAATAAACAATCATAAATTACTCTTTTAGCACGCACACAATGTTGACATCCATTGTTATATTTTGATAAACAATCATAAATTACTATTTTAGCACGCACACAATGTTTACATCTATAGTTATATTTTGATAAACAATCATACATTACTATTTTAGTACGCACATAATGTTGACATCTATAGTTATATTTTGATAAACAATCATAAATTACTCTTTTATCACGCACACAATGTTTACATCTATAGTTGTATTTTGATAATCATAAATTACTCTTTCAGCACGTACACAATGTTGACATCTACACTGGTTTAAATGTAACTTAGATATTGGGTGTCACTATGTAAAGCGCTTTGAGTCACTTGAGAAAAGCGCTATATAAATATAATTCACTTCACTTCACTTCAGTTATATTTTGATAAACAATCATAAATTACTATTTTAGCACGCACATAATGTTGACATCTATAGTTATATATTGATAAACAATCATAAATTACTATTTTAGCACGCACATAATGTTGACATCTATAGTTATATATTGATAAACAATCATGAATTAAACTTTTAGCACGCACACAATGTTTACATCTATAGTTATATTTTGATAATCATAAATTACTCTTTTAGCACGTACACAATGTTGACATCTATAGTTATATTTTGATAAACAATCATAAATTAATCTTTTAGCACGCACACAATGTTGACATCTATGGTTATATTTTGATAAACAATCATGAATTAAACTTTTAGCACGCACACAATGTTTACATCTATAGTTATATTTTGATAATCATAAATTACTCTTTTAGCACGCACACAATGTTTACATCTATAGTTATATTTTGATAAACAATCATAAATTACTCTTTCAGCACATACACAATGTTTACATCTAAAATTATATGTTCATAAACAATCATAAACAAATCTTTCAGCATGTACACAATGTTTACATCTATAGTTATATTTTGATAAACAATCATAAATTAATCTTTTAGCACGTACACAATATTGACATCTATAGTTATATATAAAAACATGCTACTCGTCAACGAGGCGTGCAACAACGACAACAACAACAACAACAACAACAACAAACATGGCTGTAGACGCGAAGTTAAATCATGAAATACAACCTTACAATAGTTCAACAACTCTGGGAACTCCACCGACGAATAATCCTTTATATCACTCGACAAATCTTTTTTTGATAATGTATAGAGCAGGGGTCACCAACGCGTTGCCCGCGGGCACCAGGTCACCCGTAAGGACCAGATGAGTCGCCCGCTGGCCTGTTCTAAAAATAGCTCAAATAGCAGCACTTACCAGTGAGCTGCCTCTATTTTTGTCAGACCTGGACAAGCAGGACGAGCCAGGCGTGAATTCAGGTACATGTTTTTTTAAATTATACTCAAAATACAACAAGGCAAAACAAAAAGCACGCTCAATGGCGGAATATAATCTATGCTAAAACTTAGAACAAAAACATCACAATGGCAATACAATCTACAAAACAACCAAAAGACGCTATCAAAAACATAATTACAAACAAAAACTTACTGTGACAAAAACGGGAGGCATAAACAGCAAGGTGCGTGGCCGGGGATCAATGGCATGGAGCAATATGAGCAGCAAAGGTGGTAGATTACAATGAAAGTTAACGTTCCCATACTGATGGACGGAAAGAAAATTACTTAAATAGTGGCTGTGATAATTAGGAACAGGTGCGGGACTGAGGGCAGGGGCGTGACTAGGAGGGCAAGGTGAAAATCAATGAGTTGTCATGGTAACAAAAACAAACCAGGAAGTGAAAAAACAGAACAAGAGTCCAGAAAACAAAACAAAACATTATCAAACATAAAACCAGATTTACAGGCGTGACAATTTTTTTTAAATTGTATTTATTTTCTAGCAAGCTGGTCTCGCTTTGCTCGACATTTTTAATTCTAAGAAAGACAAAACTGAAATAGAATTAGAAAATTCAAGAAAATATTTTCTTGGTTCACTTGTTTAAATAAATGCATTTATTTTTTTTACTTTGCTTCTTATAACTTTCCAAAAGACAATTTTAGAGAAAAAAATACAACCTTAAAAATGATTTTAGGATTTTTAAACACATATACCTTTTTACCTTTTAAATTCCTTCCTCTTCTTTCCTGACAATTTAAATCAATGTTCAAGTATTTTTTTTTATTGTAAAGAATAATAAATACATTTTAATTTATTTCTTCATTTTAGCTTCTGTTTTTTCAACAAAAAATATTTGTGAAATATTTCTTCAAACTTATTATGATTAAAATAAAATAAAAATATTCTGGCAAATTTAGAAAATCTGTGGAATCAAATGTAAATCTTTTGAATTTCTTTAAAAATTTTGTTCTGGAAAATTTTGAAGAAATAATGATATGTCTTTGTTAAAAATATAGCTTGGTCCAATTTGTTATATATTCTAACAACGTGCAGATTGGATTTTAACCTATTTAAAACATGTCATCAAAATTCTAAAATGAAACTTAATCAGGAAAAATTACTAATGATGTTTGATAAATAATTTTTTTAATTTTTTCTAAAAGATTCAAATGATCTAGTTTTTCTCTTAATTTTTTCTGTTGAATTTTGAATTTTAAAGAGTCGAAATTGAAGATAAACTATGGGCGGGGGTGGGGCGGCATAGCTCGGTGGGTAGAGTGGCCGTGCCAGCAACTTGAGGGTTGCAGGTTCGATTCCCGCTTGTGCCATCCTAGTTACTGCCGTTGTGTCCTTGGGCAAGACACTTTACCCACCTGCTCCCAGTGCCACCCACACTGCTTTAAATGTAACTTAGATATTGGGTGTCACTATGTAAAGCGCTTTGAGTCACTTGAGAAAAGCGCTATATAAATATAATTCACTTCACTTCACTATGTTTCAAAATTACATTTTTTTTGTGTTTTCTCCTCTGTAAATCATTCAATTAAGTGTTTTTTTCATCATTTATTCTCTACAAAAAACCTACAGTAAAAGGAAAAAAAATGTACAACAACATGAAAGACAGAAATACCCATTTTTTAATATACATAGATTTATTCATTAAAGGTAAATTGAACAAATTGGCTATTTCTGGCAATTTATTTAAGTGTGTATCAAACTGGTAGCCCTTCGCATTAACCAGTTCCCAGGAAGTAGCCCTTGGTTTCAAAAAGGTTGGTGACCCCTGGTCTAGATTTATTCCATTGCATAGTTTGATTCGTTTTGCCTCTATCTGCTTTTTGCAGGAATATTTAAGCATTTTTTTTTGCACGCTGCCTGCTGTACAGTAGCCATCTTGGCTCGGTTGACCACTACTGCTTTTGTTCACTCCCGGGAAGAAGTCACGTGTCGGCACACAAGCAATTTGTTGAGTGGGTAATTGAAAATTAATTTGCAATCAGAGGTGTAATAACGTGGCAAATCAGTGAAATGAGAATGAGACACTTAATAATTCATCATTTACATAATAATACCCTGACTTGTTAATAAGTTAATCATTAAAAAAAAAATGGGTGTTGTTGATATTTGCTCCCCAACACTTCTTAGCATGCACCAAAACACAAATATTTCAATTACAATTACAGCGTGAGAAAGCTACAGGTAGTTGGGTTTTTTTTTCCCGAAGAAGCTGCCAAAATCATCAGAACAGGGGCCCACACGATACTTAGGTATCAATACGATACCAAGTAGTTACAGGATCATACATAAAATTTAACACTTTAGCGACTTAGTTTTTTGACATTGAGGTCATGTTTACCTGAGCCACACCCGCACATCTCTGCATCCCGGGGTCCGAGACCAAATATGAGTTCATGGCAAAAAGGGCAATTGATAACATAATCTCCGATATAAAACAATTAATTACACTCACACACATTCCTCGTAGATTTGTCACACTCCATTTTCTTGTTTAGTTTATATTGTTTCATTATTATATATAGATTATTTATATATACATATATATAGTAAATCATAGAGTGTTACTGCCCCCTTGTGTCTGTGCCGTCAACTCCATCTAGCAATGTTTGGAAATTGATGTTTAGTGGAAAAACAAACACGTCGTTCCTCAAATATCTACATGTGGAATGGCTACTTTATCTATTTGGTTGCTTTTATCGATGCGTTACGGAACAATCGTCAAGGCGTGGACTGTGGTGTGGTTTGTTTTCCCGAGGTGCAAAGCGACTGGATCGGACAACGGTCAAAGGTACGAACATGATTTTATCTTAACTCAAAACAGGAACAAACAAAAGGCGCTCACAAGGAGGTACAAAAAATTGGCTGTGAAAACAAAATTGCACTAAGGCAAAACTACGAACATAAAACAAAAACGTGCACTATGGCATTAATAACCAAAAAACTTACGTGGCAAGGAAAAGAGCAGCACGAACTTTGACTTGGACAGAATGACTAGAGTGCAGAGCATGAATTGTTTCATTATTATATATAGATTATTTACATATATATATATATATACATATATATATATATATATATATATATATATATATATATATATATATATATATATATATATATATATATATATATGTATATATATATATATATATATATATATATATATATATATAGTAAATCATTGAGTGTTACTGCCCCCTTGTGTCTGTGTCATCAACTCCATCTAGCAATGTTTGGAAATACGTGGCAAGAAAAAGAGCAGCATGAACTTTGACTTGGACAAAGTGAATACTGTAGAGTGCAGAGCATGAATTGATGTCGCCAGGCAGACCACCAGAAAATGACAGGATTAAATAGTGATCTGGTGATTTAAAACAAGTGCGTGAGTTCAAATAAATCAAGTGTGTGAGTCGTGAGGACAGGTGAACTGATTAGTAATCATGGTGACAAAACAGGAACTTAAAAAAAAAGAGTCCAAAAACCAAACAGAACATAGCCAAACAAGACATGATCAAAAAGACATGACAACAATATTCCACATTGTTACGACCACCAAAAGAAAGGTCGACCAAAACCGAGAATGTCGTGTTTTATTTCACATATATTGTCTTATTGTAAATGAAGCTCTCGTTGCAAGGCTTTGGAGAAGATTGATCAATGGCTGACATTAATCACTTCATCAGCACTGGAACAGTTATTGCGTATGCACCGATTAAATCGCCCGCTCTGAGAGCTACGCTGATTTTCCAGCAAAGAGGGACAGTTTTTGATAAAACAATCTCTGATACACAACAATTAATTACACACATTGTCAAACACACATACATCCCTCGTAGATTAGACACACTCCATTCTCTTGTTTAAATTATATTATTTGATTACTATATATATGTTATTTATATGTATAGTAAATCATAGAGTTTAACTGCCCCCTTGTGTCTGTGTCGTCAACTCCATCTAGCAATACATAACACAATGTTTGGAAATAGATGTTTAGTGGATATACAAACACCTCTTTCCTCAAATATCTACATGTGGAATGGTTACTTTATCTATTCGGTTGCTTTTATCGATGCGTTACGGAACAATATTCCACATTGTTACGACCACCAAAAGAAAGGTCGCGCAAAACTGACAATGTCGTGTTTTATTTCACAGAAACGGTCTCATTATGATTGAAGTTCTCATTGCACGGCTCTGGGGAAGATTGATCAATGGCTTAAATTAATCACTTCATCAGCGCTGGAACAGTTATTGCGCTATGCACCGATTAAATCGCCCGCTCGGAGAGCTACGCTGATTTTCCAGCAAAGAGGGACGGTTTTTGATAAAACAATCTTCGATACACAACGATTAATTACACACATTGTCAAACACACATTCATCCCTCGTAGATTAGACACCCTCCATTCTCTTGTTTAGTTTGTATTGTTTTATTATTATATATATGTTATTTATATGTACAATAAATCATAGAGCTTAACTGCCCCCTTGTGTCTGTGTCGTCAACTCCATCCAGCAATACATAACACAATGTTTGGAAATAGATGTTTAGTGGATAAACAAACACCTCTTTCCTCAAATATCTACAAGTGGAATCGTTACTTTATCTATTCGGTTGCTTTTATCGAAGCGTTACGGAACAATATTCCACATTGTTACGACCACCAAAAGAAAGGTCGAGCAAAACTGACAATGTCGTGTTTTATTTCACAGAAACGGTCTCGTTATAATTGAAGTTCTCATTGCACGGCTCTGGGGAAGATTGATCAATGGCTTAAATTAATCACTTCATCAGCGCTGGAACAGTTATTGCGCTACGCTCCGATTAAATCGCCTGCTCTGAGAGCTACGCTGATTTTCCAGCAAAGAGGGACGCTTTTTGATAAAACAATCTCCAATACACAACAATTAATTACACACATTGTCAAACACACATACATCCCTCGTAGATTAGACACACTCCATTCTCTTGTTTAGTTTGTATTGTTTGATTATTATATATATGTTATTTATATGTATAATAAATCATAGAGCTTAACTGCCCCATTGTGTCTGTGTCGTCAACTCCATATAGCAATACATAACACAATGTTTGGAAATAGATGTTTAGTGGATATACAAACACCTCTTTCCTCAAATATCTACATGTGGAATGGTTACTTTATCTATTCGGTTGCTTTTATCGATGCGTTACGGAACAATATTCCACATTGTTACGACCACCAAAAGAAAGGTCGAGCAAAACTGACAATGTCGTGTTTTATTTCACAGAAACGGTCTCGTTATGATTGAAGTTCTCATTGCACGGCTCTGGGGAAGATTGATCAACGGCTTAAATTAATCACTTCATCAGCGCTGGAACAGTTATTGCACTACGCTCCAATTAAATCGCCTGCTCTGAGAGCTACGCTGATTTTCCAGCAAAGAGGGACGTTTTTTGATAAAACAATCTCCGATACACAACAATTGATTACACACATTGTCAAACACACATACACCCCTCGTAGATTAGACACACTCCATTCTCTTGTTTAGTTTGTATTGTTTGATTATTATATATATGTTATTTATATGTATAATAAATCATAGAGCGTAACTGCCCCCTTGTGTCTGTGTCGTCAACTCCGTCTAGCAATACATAACACAATGTTTGGAAATAGATGTTTAGTGGATATACAAACACCTCTTTCCTCAAATATCTACAAGTGGAATGGTTACTTTATCTATTCGGTTGCTTTTATCGAAGCGTTACGGAACAATTTTCCAGCAAAGAGGGACGTTTTTTGATAAAACAATCTCTGATACACAACAATTAATTGTCAAACACACATACATCCCTCGTAGATTAGACACACTCCATTCTCTTGTTTAGTTTATATTGTTTGATTATTATATATATGTTATTTATATGTATAATAAATCATAGAGCTTAACTTCCCCCTTGTGTCTGTGTCGTCAACTCCATCTAGCAATACATAACACAATGTTTGGAAATAGATGTTTAGTTGATAAACAAACACCTATTTCCTCAAATATCTACATGTGGAATGGTTACTTTATCTATTCGGTTGCTTTTATCGATGCGTTACGGAACAATATTCCACATTGTTACGACCACCAAAAGAAAGGTCGAGCAAAACTGACAATGTCGTGTTTTATTTCACAGAAACGGTCTCGTTATGATTGAAGTTCTCATTGCACGGCTCTGGGGAAGATTGATCAATGGCTTAAATTAATCACTTCATCAGCGCTGGAACAGTTATTGCGCTACGCTCCGATTAAATCGCCCGCTCGGAGCGCTACGCTGATTTTCTTCACCGTGGCCACGCAAGCTGTTGTGTTTCCATACAGCCGGTGTGTCAACACCGTGTTTTATGGTCACTGGACAAGGTTAGCTCCTGTTTGGGATTCATGGCGACTTAACCCGAGTGGTGACCTTTTTCCCTGCGTCTTATTCTCCTCAGGTTCCAAACGTGGGCTCACTGATAGCAGCTGAAGGAAAGGAAATGAAATGTTTTAAGGAATCAATCATATGGATGTATGAAATCATTTATCAAGCTGACCTGTTTCCAGGTAACTTATTACCTGAGATTTGATTTTTTTTTCCTTCTTCTTTTATTCGGATGGTTTATATTGTTTGTCATTTATATTCTCGGTAATAAACTCATTTCCTCTCCTCCTGGAACACGCTGACCCGCATCGCCTTATCGCTTCTGGTGCGCTATTACTGCAGTTTATAGAACTTTGTGGGTTATTTCCAGTCTTTTGTGAGGCGTTTTTATTATTTCTACTGTGGTCGCTGCTATTAAAAGCCTGTGAGAGGCGCCAAGCCACGCCTCGAGTAAATGTGTCCGGATCTGATATTCATTACAAGGACCCTCCCTTCCCTGCCTTTTAGGAGGGGAGAGTCCACCCAAATCATTTTGTACTTAGGCTGTCTCAAAACCATCAGAGAGGACTAGAATTTAAGCTTAAAGTATTAATGATTGTCCCACACTCTAGGAGAGAAGATTTTTTTTTCTTCATTTGACCCAATCACCCTTGGTCAACACCTGGGAGGAGAGGGGAGCAGTGAGCAGCAACGGTGACTGCGCCCGGGAATCATTTTTGGTGATTCAACCCCCATTTCCAACTCTTGATGCTGAGTGCTGTTGCATTTGGACCAGATGTTCCTCCGAGGGAATTTAAGTTGCTGGTCAATCCCAAGTTCTTTTGATGACACAAGCTAATTTTAAATGATAACCCAGAACAGAATAGGTATTTTGCAATTAATTCCAAAGCTTTGGAGAGACCAACCTAAAAAAACAACACATTCAATTCACATCGCCTTGTTGATCTGAAAACACTACTGAAGTCTTGTCTATTTCAATATGCCAATAGCTGTTGCATTTGGACCAGATGTTCCTCCGAGGGAATTTAAGTTAATGGTCAATCCCAAGTTCTTTTGATGACATATACGCTGATTTTAAATGATAACCCAGAACAGAATAGGTATTTTGCAATGAATTCCAAAGCTTTGGAGAGACCAACCTAAAAAACAACACATTCAATGTGCATCGCCTAGTTGATCTGAAAACACTACTGAAGTCTTGTCTATTTCAATATGCCAATAGCTGTTGCGTTTGGACCAAATGTTCCTCCGAGGGAATTTAAATTGCTGGTCAATCCCAGGTTCTTTTGATGACACATAAGCTGATTTTAAATGATAACCCAGAACCGAATAGGTATTTTGCAATTAATTCCAAAGCTTTGGAGAGACCAACCTAAAAAACAACATATTCAATTCGCATCGCCTAGTTGATCTGAAAACACGACTGAAGTCTTGTCTTTTTCAATATGCCAATAGCTGTTGCGTTTGGACCAGATGTTCCTCCGAGGGAATTTAAGTTGATGGTCAATCCCAAGTTCTTTTGATGACACATAAGCTGATTTTAAATAATAACCCAGAACAGAATAGATATTTTGCAATTAATTCCAAAGCTTTGGAGAGACCAACCTAAAAAACAACACATTCAATTCGCATTGCCTAGTTGATCTGAAAACACTACTGAAGTCTTGTCTTTTTCAATATGCCAATAGCCCCCACCCTTCAGAGCGAAAACACTTTTCTACAGTTTTCCTCAGCTGGAGACAGAAAGAGATAGGAAAAAGGAGTATTGCTACTCCTGCATTACAAGCTCAAGGTACAGTAGTCTACAGTGTACCATCGTTAATGAGATAAAGAAAAGATAAAAAGAGTACAGGACGGAACACTACTAATTCAAATATGACTATAGAAAAGAAATTACTCTTAAATATGGAAATATGTAGATATCTATCTCCGTCAGTGCCAACAAAGAGGTAATGGGTCCAATTTTTATAGTCTTTGGTATTACTCTGCCGGGGGTTTGAACTCACAACCTACCCATCTTAGAACAGACACTATAACCACTGGCTAACTATTCTACTACAAAACCTCAAAACGTTGTCACGTTGTTTAAATGGTAACTAAAAACAGAATACAATGATTTGCAAATCCTTTTCAACTTATATTCAATTGAATAGACTGCAACGAAAATACACTTAAAGTTCAAACTGAGAAACTTTGTTATTTTTTACATATATTAGCCCATTTGGAACTTGATGCCTGCGGCAGGTTTTAGAAAAGCTGGCACAAGTGGCAAAAAAGACTGATGACGTCGAGGAATGCTCATCAAACACTTATTTGGAACATCCCACAGGTGAACGGGCTCATTGGGAACAGGTGGGTGGCCATGATTGGGTATGAAAGCAGCTTCCATGAAATGCTAAGTCGTTCAGGAACAAGGACGGGGCGAGGGTCACCACTTTGTCAACAAATGTGTGAGCAAATTGTTTAAGAACAACATTTTCTCAACAAGCTGTTGCAATGAATTTAGGGATTTCACCATCTACGCTCCTTAATATCATCAAAATGTTCAGAGAATCAGGAAAAATCACTGCACGTCAGCCATGATATTACGGACCTTTGACCCATCAGTCGGTACTGCATCAAACAGCGACATCGGTGTGTAAAGGATATCACCACATGGGCTCAAGAACACATCAAAGAATCACTGTCAGTAACTACAGTTGGTCACTACATCTGTAAGTGCTAGTTAAAACTCTACTATGTAAAGCCAAAGCCATTTATCAACAACACCCAGAAACGTTGCCGGCTTTGCTCATCTAAGATAGACTGAAGCCAAGTGGGAAAGTGTTCTGTGGTATTAAGGATATCACCACATGGGCTCAAGAACACGTCAGAGAATCACTGTCAGTAACTACAGTTGGTCACTACATCTGTAAGTGCTAGTTAAAACTCTACTATGTAAAGCCAAAGCCATTTATCAACAACACCCAGAAACGTTGCCGGCTTTGCTCATCTAAGATGGACTGAAGCAAAATGGGATAGTGTTCCGTGGTCTGACGAGTCCACATGTCAAATTGTTTTTTTGGAAACTGTGGACGTCGTGTCCTCGGAACAAAGAGGACAAGAACCATCCGGATTGTTTATATCTAAATGTCTGCTGATGTGTTCAATTTTAGGCTACTAGGAGATAGCATCTACACAACAGATAATAGATAGATAGATAGATAGATAGTACTTTATTTATTCCGTCAGGAGAGTTCCTTCAGGAAAATTACAATTTACAGCACAATCCCATTCAAGATCAGACAAACATTACAGGGGGACAGAACAGGATCGCTGACGGGTCTGCCGGCTTCCAGCGCCCCTTTCAAAAAAGATGACATACAGGATTAAAATAAAATTCTCAGCTACAATCGGGCGGAAAATGGATGGATGGATGGATAAAATAAAATTAAAAAATCGGTCTTAGCCTATGCCCTGGAGTGGGGGTGCAGACTGAGGCTAAGGGGAAAAAAAAAACAACTCATAGCCATAATACACATCCCTCTTCCATGTGTGTAAGAGGGAAAACATCAAACATCAAAGAACACAGAGGACATTAAAGACATTAAAGCAGCAGATAAGCACAACATAGCACACGCATGGTAAGTGTCCTCCAATGAACAATATTGCAGTCGCATATTTGTCGATATAAACAAGTATCAAATAATTATAGTTGCATATTAGTCTAAAAGGCAGAATGTTCTAGCGATGAGTTATTCCACTGTACATACCAAAAACAGATTGGTGTGTGTGTGCCACTAAAATACACAACTAATTGCTTGTCGTGAAACGTATCAAATGATGTACACCGGCTTTACTTACACAATGTACGGTATTGAACGTGGGGCTGTTAACGTTCCAATCAGCCTATTTGGGGGGGGTGCGGGGGAAGTAGGATGAAGTGGAATGAGAGGGGCGCCGCTTGTCACTGAAATGCGAGAGAAGCTATATCAGTCTGATCAGTCATCCGTCCTCCTTCAATCTCCTGATAAAGCAGGTACTGCAGCAGGTGAAACGATGTGTATCAAAACCTCATGAAGATCGATGGCTTACTTCTGTCAGCTTGGAGTGAGACAAAAGAGAACCGGTCCAGGGACTTCGAAAAAAAAAAAAAAAAAAAAAAGGCAAATAATAAAAAAACAAAACAAAACAAAAAAACAAATATATATATATACATATATGTATCTATGTACAAATATACACATATACATACATGCATATACATATATAGATATATACCATCCATCCATCTGTCACAGTGTGTTGTTGACGAACCTCAGTAGAAGCATTTAAGTCTCACCTTAAAACTCATTTGTATACTCTAGCCTTTAAATAGACTCCCTTTTTAGACCAGTTGATCTGCCGTTTCTTTTCTTTTTCTTCTATGTCCCACTCTCCCGTGTGGAGGGGGTCCGGTCCGATCCGGTGGCCATGTACTGCTCGCCTGTGTATCGGCTGGGGACATCTCTGCGCTGCTGGTCCGCCTACGCTTGGGATGGTTTCCTGCTGGCTCCGCTGTGAACGGGACTCTCGCTGCTGTGTTGGATCCGCTTTGGACGGGACTCTCGCGACTGTGTTGTATCCATTGTGGATTGAACTTTCACAGTATCATGTTAGACCCGCTCGACATCCATTGCTTTCCTCCTCTCTAAGGTTCTCATAGTCATCATTGTCACCAATGTCCCACTGGGTGTGAGTTTTCCTTGCCCTTATGTGGGCCTACCGAGGATGTCGTGGTGGTTTGTGCAGCCCTTTGAGACACTAGTGATTTAGGGCTATATAAGTAAACATTGATTGATTGATTGATTTTCTTTCTCCTATGTCCCCCCCCTCCCTTGTGGAGGGGGTCCGGGCCGATGACCATGGATGAAGTACCGGCTGTCCAGAGTCGAAACCCAGGATGGACCGCTCGTCGGGACCCGGGATGGACCGCTCGCCTGTATCGGTTGGGGACATCTCTACACTGCTGATCCGCTTGAGATGGTTTCCTGTGGACGGGACTCTCGCTGCTGTCTTGGATCCGCTTGAACTGAACTCTCGCGGCTGTGTCGGAGCCACTATGGATTGAACTTTCACAGTATCATGTTAGACCCGCTCGACATCCATTGCTTTCGGTCCCCTAGAGGGGGGGGGGGGGGGGGGGTTGCCCACATCTGAGGTCCTCTCCAAGGTTTCTCATAGTCAGCATTGTCACTGGCGTCCCACTGGATGGGAATTCTCCCTGCCCACTGGGTGTGAGTTTTCCTTGCCCTTTTGTGGGTTCTTCCGAGGATGTTGTAGTCGTAATGATTTGTGCAGTCCTTTGAGACATTTGTGATTTGGGGCTATATAAATAAAATTGATTGATTGATTGATTAAACCCCAAGATGCAGAGATGGTGGCAGGCATTAAGCAGGAAAACATGGTCTTAATGTTCAAAAGTAAGAAAAGGAAAACACGAACCAGAAACCAGGAAGCAGGAACAGTAGTCCGGATCCAGGGAATAGCTTACAGCAGCTGTCGGGAACCTTTTTGGCTGAGAGAGCCATTAAAGCCAAATATTTGAAAATGTATTTCCGTGAATATAACACTGAATATAACTAAATGCCTGCATTTTTTTAGTAAGACCAACGTTTTTAGACCATTGTGGGTCTCTTATTATTTTTTCATTAACATTGTTATTCTGAAGCTAACCAATAATAAATAAAATACTTCTTACCATGAATGCAACTTCTTGAACAGGTGTAGTAGAAAACGGATATTTTGACACTGTGATTACCAACGTAATTAGGTGGGTAGGTAGGTATTGTTATTGTCCAAGAACAACACAACTTTGTTAATTGATTGATTGATTTGATCACAGAACAGCTATTGGAGAAAAAACTATAGAGCAAAGCATATATACGTATCACAACATACAACTCCAGACTTGCAACATAGGGGAGGGAGTGGGGGCTACGGTGGCAGGCTGCAGCTCTTCAGGCACTGCCCAGCCGTCCATCACCCCTCAGGGATTCGCGTCAAGGGCGTTGGATAAATTATTCATTACTTATCGTGTTAAGCAATGTCAGCTAAGATTTTTCTTGAGAGCTAGATGCAGTCATCAAAAGAGCCACATCTGGCTCTAGAGCCATAGGTTCCCTACCCCTGGCTTAGAGCATACAGCTAGCAACGACACGACACGACAATACTTCAACCCAGATTGCAGGACAAAGCAGGTTTAAATAGCAGCTGGCTGATTGACACCAGGTGTGGCCAGGTGCCAATCAGCCGCAGCTGAGGGGACCAATCAGGAAATAACCAAAATAAGAGCGCTGACAGAAAATGAGACAAAAACAGAGGAAAAACTAAAACATGACCAAACTGTCAGGTACAAACCTGACACCATCCATCCATTTTTCTTCCGCATATCCGAGGTCGGGTCGCGGGGGCAGCAGCCTAAGCAGGGAAGCCCAGACTTCCCTCGCCCCAGCCTATTCGACCAGCTCTTCCCGAGGGATCCCGAGGCGTTCCCAGGCCAGCCGGGAGACATAGTCTTACCAACGTGTCCTTGGTCTTCCCCGTGGCCTCCTACCGGTCGGACGTGCCTTAATAGAATAGAATAGAATAGAATCCCTAGGGATCCGTAGGATGCGTTCGGGTGGCATCCTGACCAGATACAGGGTTCGCATTACTGAAGATCCGCCTGTCGATCTCACAATACAATCTCCCCTCACTTGTGAACAAGACCCCGAGATACTTGAACTCCTCCACTTGGGGCAAGACCTCTTCCCCAACGCGGAGATGGCGCTCCACTCTTTTCCGGGTAAGAACCATGGACTCAGTCGCTTCACAAAGTCGTTTATTTGAGATTTTCATTGGCCTCAAACTCTCCCCAGCCACTTCGTCCAGTCCCTCCCGGGGGATCCCAAGGCCTTCCCAGGCCAGCCGGGTTGGACGTGCCCTAAACACCTCCCTAGGGAAGCGTTCGGGTGGCCTCCTGATCAGATGCCCGAACCACCTCATCTGGCTCCTCTCGATGTGGAGGAGCAGCGGCTTTACTTTGAGTTCCTCCCGGACGGCAGAGCTTCTCACCCTATCTCTAAGGGAGAGCCCCGCCACCCGGCGGAGGAAACTCATTTCGGCTGCTTGTACCTTCGGTCATGACCCAAAGCTCATAACCATAGGTGAGGATGGGAAATACATTGAGAGCTTTGCCTTCCGGCTCAGCTCCTTCTTCACCACAATGGATCGATACAGCGTCCGCATAACTGAAGATTCCGCACCGATCTCACCATCCGCTCTTCCCCCACTCGTGAACAAGACTCCTAGGTACTTGAACTCCTCCACTTGGGGCAGGGTCTCCTCCCTAACCCGGAGATGGCACTCCACTCTTTCCCCGGGTGAGAACCATGGACTCGGACTTGGAGGGGCTGATCCTCATCTCGGTCGCTTTACACTCGGCTGCGAACCGATCCAGTGAGAGCTGGAAATCCTGGCCAGATGAAGCCATCAGGACCACATCATCTGCTAAAAGCAGAGACCTAATCCTGCAGCCACCGAACCGGATCCCCTCAACGCCTAGACTGCGCCTAGAAATTCTGTCCTTGAAAGTTATGAACAGAATCAGTGACAAAGGGCAGCCTTGATTGTGTCCATAGATATATACGGCGAAATGGGCGGGAGATGCTTGCATGGCAGCTCCACAACGGTCACAAATATGGAAGAAGGCTGCAGCAAAGATGGGCCCCCAATTGTTTCGGACTCCATGCCATTGGACCCCGGACTTCTCTTTGCCAAGGACAGTGTGGTGGCTGTCTGTGCACCAGGATCTCCACTTTAAAAGATTCCACGCACAGGCGTTTTCCTGAAGACAATCCCACCAACAGGAGGACGATTGTATTAGTTTTGGGTGATCGCCGACGACGACCGGTACTGGTATAGTAGCGCGGTACTAATGAATCAAAAACAGTACTATACTATGTTTGAAAAGTACCTGTTTGCCATTATTTTTTTTTAAAGGCCCGACTTTGCTGGTTTTATGAGTAGAGGAGCGTGTCCGGCAGCGCGCGCACACAGAGTACTTATAAGCAGACACAGTGTGAAGACAGAAAAGGGAGGGAGGATGCATTTTGGTGTAAAACGTCAAGCTAAAGGTGAAGTTATAACACTGAAAGTGTTTTAGCTACTTCTAAATCACTAATCCGCGACTCCATGGCGACAAATGAAGTAAGTTTCTTACAAGTAGCATTATCACTGCAGGACGAGGAATAGCTAAACACACTGCAGTGTACACAAACTCACAAGTGTCACAGTGTAAACAAATATCATGGGTGGATCCACACCTAACATCCACTATAATGGTACTGAGTACAGCAGCGTTTCAAGTCGATACTATTATGATTGAATCTATATTTTTTATCGTCACAAAATACAGTATCTGTCCCTTTTTAAAAAAAATGTATATTATGTTTATAAAGTCAGTAAATACGTCCCTGGACACATGAGGACTTTGAATATGACCAATGTATGATCCTGTAACGACTTGGTATCAGATCCATACCTAAATGTGTGGTATCATCCAAAACTAAAATATAAAACAAGAGAAGAATAAATGATTATTAGTTTTTAACAGAAGTGTAGATAGAACATGTCAAAACAGAAAATAAGCAGATGTTAACAGTAATTGAATAAGTAGATTGATAATCCATTTTTACAGTTTGTCCTTCATAGTAATAGGTGAATAAATGACACAATATGATACTGCATAAGTCAGCAGACTAATTAGTAGTCTCTGTTTCTGTAGTTACTACTAAAAGATAAGTTGTCGAGTATGCTCACTATTTTATTTAAGGACTAAATTGCAATAATAAACATATGTTTAATGTATTTTAAGATATTTTGTTAAAATAAAGGCAATTATCTATTAATTTTTTTTGGTCTCTTTTCTTTAGAAAAGTATCAAAAAGTACCAAAAATTATCAAAATACATTTTGGTACCAGTATTAAAATATTGGTTTCGGGCCACACTATTTTAGAGTAGGTCGCTTGCAAACACTGTAGTCCCTCCAGGAATTTGAAAATGTCGCAATTGACCAAAGCCGCATATTTTATTTAAGGCCTGGGGAAAATATTTTTTTGGGGCCGAAATGGGCTAATACGAGAAGAACCAGCCAACGAACCCCCTGTGACGCTTAGCTGGCATCGTGGTTCGGTTTTTGTTCTCTCGTGGATGCAGTTTGAGAAGGACACAGCGTGAAGGTAATAATGATGAGTCATTTAACTACAAAAACGCACTAGGAACGGAAAATACTTGCACAATGGCACTAAAGACAAAACGAACATAAAAGCCCTAGCATGTGAGCTAGGGACAGGCAACAGAATAGCGTGGAAGCTAAAGTGCACACAAGTCTTTACCACAAGCGGGGATAGCGACGTCACCTGTTGCATCAAATAGCAAATGACAATCCGGGAGCGAGTAACGAAAAAGGCTGGTTTAAGAAGAGATTAGGAGGCAGGTGCGCGAGAAAGACAGAAGGCAGGTGACACAAATCCGTTGTCGTGACAACAGAAACAAAACAGGAAGTGCCACCAGGAACTAAGGAAGTCAAATACTACAAGTGTGTGATACAAAACAGAACAAAACCAGAATATGCCATGAAAACGAATATAAAAGCCCTAGCATGTGAGCTAGGGAGAGGCAACAGAATAGCGTGGAAGCTAAAGTGCACACAAGTCTTTACCACAAGCGGGGATAGCGACATCACCTGTTGCATCAAATAGCAAATGACAATCCGAGAGCGAGTAACGAAAAAGGCTGGCTTAAGAAGAGATTAGGAGGCAGGTGCGTGAGAAAGACAGAAGGCAGGTGACACAAATGCGTTGTCGTGACAACAGAAACAAAACAGGAAGTGCCACCAGGAACTAAGGAAGTCAAATTCTACAAGGATGTAATACAAAACAGAACAAAACCGGAATATGCCATGAAAACGAACATAAAAGCCCTAGCATGTGAGCTAGGGACAGGCAACAGAATAGCGTGGAAGCTGAAGTGCACACAAGTCTTTACCACAAGCGGGGATAGCGACGTCACCTGTTGCATCAAATAGCAAATGGGAATCTGAGAGCGAGTAACGAAAAAGGCTGGTTTAAGAAGAGATTAGAAGGCAGGTGCGCGAGAAAGACAAGAAAGGTTACACAAATGCGTTGTCGTGACAACAGAAACAAAACAGGAAGTGCCACCAGGAACTAAGGAAGTCAAATACTACAAGGATGTGATACAAAACAGAACAAAACCAGAATATGCCATGAAAACGAACATAAAAGCCCTAGCATGTGAGCTAGGGACAGGCAACAGAATAGCGTGGAAGCTAAAGTGCACACAAGTCTTTACCACAAGCGGGGATAGCGACGTCACCTGTTGCATCAAATAGCAAATGACAATCCGGGAGCGAGTAACGAAAAAGGCTGGTTTAAGAAGAGATTAGGAGGCAGGTGCGCGAGAAAGACAGAAGGCAGGTGACACAAATCCGTTGTCGTGACAACAGAAACAAAACAGGAAGTGCCACCAGGAACTAAGGAAGTCAAATACTACAAGTGTGTGATACAAAACAGAACAAAACCAGAATATGCCATGAAAACGAATATAAAAGCCCTAGCATGTGAGCTAGGGAGAGGCAACAGAATAGCGTGGAAGCTAAAGTGCACACAAGTCTTTACCACAAGCGGGGATAGCGACATCACCTGTTGCATCAAATAGCAAATGACAATCCGAGAGAGAGTAACGAAAAAGGCTGGCTTAAGAAGAGATTAGGAGGCAGGTGCGCGAGAAAGACAGAAGGCAGGTGACACAAATGCGTTGTCGTGACAACAGAAACAAAACAGGAAGTGCCACCAGGAACTAAGGAAGTCAAATTCTACAAGGATGTAATACAAAACAGAACAAAACCGGAATATGCCATGAAAACGAACATAAAAGCCCTAGCATGTGAGCTAGGGACAGGCAACAGAATAGCGTGGAAGCTGAAGTGCACACAAGTCTTTACCACAAGCGGGGATAGCGACGTCACCTGTTGCATCAAATAGCAAATGGGAATCTGAGAGCGAGTAACGAAAAAGGCTGGTTTAAGAAGAGATTAGAAGGCAGGTGCGCGAGAAAGACAAGGCAGGTGACACAAATGCGTTGTCGTGACAACAGAAACAAAACAGGAAGTGCCACGAGGAACTAAGGAAGTCAAATACTACAAGGATGTGATACAAAACAGAACAAAACCAGAATATGCCATGAAAACGAACATAAAAGCCCTAGCATGTGAGCTAGGGACAGGCAACAGAATAGCGTGGAAGCTGAAGTGCACACAAGTCTTTACCACAAGCGAGGATAGCGACGTCACCTGTTGCATCAAATAGCAAATGACAATCCGAGAGCGAGTAACGAAGAAGGCTGGTTTAAGAAGAGATTAGGAGGCAGGTAGGCGAGAAAGACAGAAGGCAGGTGACACAAATGTCGTGACAACAGAAACAAAACAAGAAGTGCCACCAGGAACTAAGGAAGTCAAATACTACAAGGATGTGATACAAAACACAACAAAACCAGAATACGCCATGATCCGAGTAGTGCAGGGGTAGGGAACCTATGGCTCGCGAGCCAGATGTGGCTCTTTTGATAACTGCATCCGGCTCTCGGATAAATCTGAGCTGAGACTGTTAAAAATAATGTTCAAAATATAAAACATGCTCATGCATTTGAATCTATCCATCCTTTTTTCTACCGCACTTGTTCAAGAAATTGCAATAAGGGTAAGAAGTGATTTATTTATTATCGGTTAGTTTAGGGTTTGCCTTCCTGGGGGTTCTTCAGACCACCAAGCACTGACATGAGAGCCTGTTTCAGTGCTACAATATTTTTTTATTTTTCAATAAGTCTCTCAGTTGCTTTCCAGCAATTGTCTTTTTCCTCTTTCGTTCTCGCTCGCACTCTGGCTCCAGCCCCAACCCCGTCTCTGCTCCTGGCTGCTGCTTATAAATTAGATAAAAAGGCCCAGGTGGGCCTGCTATGCACCTGTTGCTGATTTTGAGGCTGGTCCTGGCAACAACCCGCTTCGCTGCAGTCCCGTAGGCCACGCCCCCTCCACAGTTAGCTTCAGAATAGCAATGTTATTACAAAGAATAAGAGACCTATTATAATCTAGAAATGTTGGTCTTAACTTAAAAATGCACGCGTTTAGTTGTGTTCAATGTTGAAAATAATATTATATGGCTCTTACGGAAATACATTTTAAAATATTTGGATTATTGGCTCTCTCAGCCAAAAAGGTTCCCGACCCCTGGAGTAGTGGATCATGACACCCCCCCCCCCCCCCCACATATGTCATACCCTCGGCAAGGTGTACTTTCCGCCTGTGGGTGTATTTATAATTTGGAACATTTCAAGTTTCGCGACTGTGTCGGATCCATTATGGATTGAACTTTCACAGTATCATGTTAGACCCGCTCGACATCCATTGCTTTCCTCCTCTCCAAGGTTCTCATAGTCATCATTGTCACCGACGTCCCACTGGGTGTGAGTTTTCCTTGCCCTTATGTGGGCCTACCGAGGATGTCGTAGTGGTTTGTGCAGCCCTTTGAGACACTAGTGATTTAGGGCTATATAAGTAAACATTGATTGATTGATTGAAGTTACCATGGCGAGGTTATTCACGAATAAACAAAATCACCCTTTTAATGGCGAATATTTCCAGCAGAACTGCTAACTCAGCGTATTAGCATAGTGTGGGTAAATAAGTTGCGGAAAAATGATGGGAGGATATAGTTGGGATCTGGAAGCAGGTGTGTGTGTGCACAGCACCGAGGCAAACGCCACGGCGACAGGTGATATCAGCCTTAAGAGCTTAGCGGGCCTTCAGTTGCGCAGGTCATGTATTGCTTTGACAAACACACTTGAGCTGGAAGTCAGCATTTCCATTTTTATTCCACGCCTTGCATTAATGCAACGTTTACCCAGGCATCACCGCGTCACGCGTGCCGCCGCCGCCACGCTGCCAACAGCCGGCTTCGGTCCGGGAGCCAAAGCTGCTCGGGTGTTCTTGAACACGTCGACGAAGACGGCGAGGAACAAGAAAAGGAAATGTTGGAACCCAGTAGAGATTTAATTAAAACGACAAAATGCGGCGACGCAAAGACAACAGAGGACGCGCTAAGGATGTCCCTGGATGGATACGCATTTAGATAAATGTATTTTTACTTATGTCATTATTGTATTGCTCCTTTAGTAAATAGAACATTTGTAGTACGATATGTAAGCTATTCATAGAGCACAGCTCACTTTCATCACACGCCCCACTTTGTTCTAATGCTTACAATGTGCACTCATTATTGCTGTGCTTGTACTTACATGAATTTATTGCCCCACTAACAAGATGACACAGAAAGACATAGCGGTTGTCCCTTGGATAAAACATGTAAACCGCAGAACTTTTCTCCAGAAGGTCTTGTCTTTGTCCATTTGATGTGAGATTAAACAAAAATGGAGCTGTTTGGCCACAATACCCAGCAATGTGTTCGGAGGAAAAAAGGCGAGGCCTCTAATCCCAGGAACAGCATCCCTACCGCCAGGCATGGTGGTGGTAGTATTATGCCCACAGCCGTGTATATCCAAGGACACCCCCTGCAGCAGCCAACAGGTGCAATCATTTCCCAGCAATCAAAACACCTGTCCTTGATGAGCGATCTGCCTTCTTAAGCCTGGACAACCTGTCACTCCCCGTGTTCTCCTGTGATCCCCTGTTGTTCCCCTTGCCTCCCGGACTACCCTTTTGGATTCTGGTGCTTTACAGAGAGTAAATGGAACAATGAAAAAGGAGGATTAGCTCCAAATTCTTCAGGACAAGCTAAAATCATCAGCCCGTATGTTCGGTTGGGTCTTGGGTGCGGTTGGGTGTTCCAACAGGACAGTGACCCCAAGCATGGTGGTGGTAGTATTATGTCCACAGCTGCGTACATCCAAGGACACGCCCTGCAGCAGCCAACAGGTGCAATCATTTCCCAGCAATCAAAACACCTGTCCTTGATGAGCGATCTGCCTTCTTAAGCCTGGACAACCTGTCACTCCCCGTGTTCTCCTGTGATCCCCTGTTGTTCCCCTTGGCTCCCGGACTACCCTTTTGGATTCTGGTGCTTTACAGAGAGTAAATGGAACAATGAAAAAGGAGGATTAGCTCCAAATTCTTCAGGACAAGCTAAAATCATCAGCCCGTATGTTTGGTTGGGTCTTGGGTGCGGTTGGGTGTTCCAACAGGACAGTGACCCCAAGCATGGTGGTGGTAGTATTATGTCCACAGCCGCGTATATCCAAGGACACGCCCTGCAGCAGCCAACAGGTGCAATCATTTCCCAGCATTTAAAACACCTGTCCTTGATGAGCGATCTGCCTTCTTAAGCCTGGACAACCTGTCGCTCCCCGTGTTCTCCTGTGATCCCCTGTTGTTCCCCTTGCCTCCCGGACTACCCTTTTGGATTCTGGTGCTTTACAGAGAGTAAATGGAACAATGAAAAAGGATGATTAGCTCCAAATTCTTCAGGACAAGCTAAAATCATCAGCCCGTATGTTCGGTTGGGTCTTGGGTGCAGTTGGGTGTTCCAACAGGACAGTGACCCCAAGCATGGTGGTGGTAGTATTATGTCCACGGCCGCGTACATCCAAGGACACGCCCTGCAGCAGCCACCAGGTGCAATCATTTCCCAGCAATCAAAACACCTGTCCTTGATGAGCGATCTGCCTTCTTAAGCCTGGACAACCTGTCGCTCCCCGTGTTCTCCTGTGATGCCCTGTTGTTCCCCGTGCCTCCCGGACTACCCTTTTGGATTCTGGTGCTTTACAGAGAGTAAATGGAACAATGAAAAAGGATGATTAGCTCCAAATTCTTCAGGACAAGCTAAAATAATCAGCCCGTATGTTCGGTTGGGTCTTGGGTGCAGTTGGGTGTTCCAACAAGACAGTGACCCCAAGCATGGTGGTGGTAGTATTATGTCCACGGCCGCGTATAGCCAAGGACACACCCTGCAGCAGCCACGAGGTGCAATCATTTCCCAGCAATCTGTCCTTGATGAGCGATCTGCCTTCTTAAGCCTGGACAACCTGCCATGGCTCGCCGGAATATAGTCTTCTGTACCTGTCGCTCCCTGTGTTCTCCTGTGATTCCCTGTTGTTCCCTTTGCCTCCCAGACTGCCCTTTTGGATTCTCGACCTCCCACTTGGACATGTACCTCTCGACGCTTCTTGTTCGCCCTGGATCCCCTGCCTTCCCCACGGACTTCCGTGTTCTTTCGTCTCTTCACAACATTTGGTAACACACACCTCAGCTAAGTACTACACTTAGTCCGTAGTCCGTCACCCATTCCCTGCTGGATGTAGTTCACACTCCATTTCCTTAGTTTATTTTCTACTGTTTTATTATATATATATATATATATATATATATATATATATATATATATATATATATATATATATATATATATATATATATATATATATATATATATATATATATATATATATATATATATATATATATATATATATATATCCATCCATCCATCCATCTTCTTCCGCTTATCCGAGGTCGGGTCGCGGGGGCAGCAGCCTAAGCAGGGAAGCCCAGACTTCCCTCTCCCCAGCCACTTCGTCTAGCTCTTCCCGGGGGATCCCGAGGCGTTCCCAGGCCAGCCGGGAGACATAGTCTTCCCAACGTGTCCTGGGTCTTCCCCGTGGCCTCCTACCGGTTGGACGTGCCCTAAACACCTCCCTCGGGAGGCGTTCGGGTGGCATCCTGACCAGATGCCCGAACCACCTCATCTGGCTCCTCTCGATGTGGAGGAGCAGCGGCTTTACTTTGAGCTCCTCCCGGATGGCAGAGCTTCTCACCCTATCTCTAAGGGAGAGCCCCGCCACACGGCGGAGGAAACTCATTTGGGCCGCTTGTACCCGTGATCTTATCCTTTCGGTCATGACCCAAAGCTCATGACCATAGGTGAGGATGGGAACGTAGATCGACCGGTAAATTGAAAGCTTTGCCTTCCGGCTCAGCTCCTTCTTCACCACAACGGATCGATACAACGTCCGCATTACTGAAGACGCCGCACCGATCCGCCTGTCAATCTCACGATCCACTCTTCCCCCACTCGTGAACAAGACTCCTAGGTACTTGAACTCCTCCACTTGGGGCAGGGTCTCCTCCCCAACCCGGAGATGGCACTCCACCCTTTTCCGGGAGAGAACCATGGACTCGGATTTGGAGGTGCTGATTCTCATTCCGGCCGCTTCACACTCGGCTGCGAACCGATCCAGTGAGAGCTGAAGATCCCGGCCAGATGAAGCCAACAGGACCACATCGTCTGCAAAAAGCAGAGACCTAATCCCGCGGCCACCAAACCGGAACCCCTCAATGCCTTGACTGCGCCTAGAAATTCTGTCCATGAAAGTTATGAACAGAATCGGTGACAAAGGGCAACCTTGGCGGAGTCCAACCCTCACTGGAAACGTGTCCGACTTACTGCCAGCAATGCGGACCAAGCTCTGACACTGATCGTACAGGGATCGGACTGCCATAATAAGACAGTCCGATACCCCATACTCTCTGAGCACTCCCCACAGGACTTCCCGAGGGACACGGTCGAATGCCTTCTCCAAGTCCACAAAACACATGTAGACTGGTTGGGCAAACTCCCATGCACCCTCAAGAACCCTGCCGAGAGTATAGAGCTGGTCCACAGTTCCACGACCAGGACGAAAACCACACTGTTCCTCCTGAATCCGAGGTTCGACTATCCGGCGTAGTCTCCTCTCCAGTACACCTGAATAAACCTTACCGGGAAGGCTGAGGAGTGTGATCCCACGATAGTTGGAACACACCCTCCGGTCCCCTTTCTTAAAGAGAGGGACCACCACCCCGGTCTGCCAATCCAGAGGTACCGCCCCCGATGTCCACGCGATGCTGCAGAGTCTTGCCAACCAAGACAGCCCCACAGCATCCAGAGCCTTAAGGAACTCCGGGCGGACCTCATCCACCCCTGGGGCCTTGCCACTGAGGAGCTTTTTAACTACCTCAGCAACCTCAGCCCCAGAAATAAGTGAGTCCACCACAGATTCCCCAGGCACTGCTTCCTCATAGGAAGACATGTTGGTGGGATTGAGGAGGTCTTCGAAGTATTCCCTCCACCTATCCACAACATCCGCAGTTGAGGTCAGCAGAACACCATCCGCACCATACACGGTGTTGACAGTGCACTGCTTCCCCTTCCTGAGGCGGCGGGTGGTGGTCCAGAATCGCTTCGAAGCCATCCGGAAGTCATTTTCCATGGCTTCCCCAAACTCTTCCCATGTCCGAGTTTTTGCCTCTGTGACCGCCGAAGCTGCACACCGCTTGGCCTGTCGGTACCTGTCCACTGCCTCTGGAGTCCTATGAGCCAAAAGAACCCGGTAGGACTCCTTCTTCAGCTTGACGGCATCCCTCACTGCTGGTGTCCACCAGCGGGTTGTAGGATTACCGCCACGACAAGCACCAACTACCTTGCGGCCACAGCTCCGATCAGCCGCCTCGACAATAGAGGTGCGGAACATGGTCCACTCGGACTTAATGTCCAGACCTCCCTCGTGACATGTTCAAAGTTCCTCCGGAGGTGGGAATTAAAACTTTCTCTGACAGGAGACTCTGCCAGACGTTCCCAGCAAACCCTCACAATGCGTTTGGGCCTGCCAGGTCTGTCCGGCATCCTCCCCCACCATCGCAGCCAACTCACCACCAGGTGGTGATCGGTAGAAAGCTCCGCCCCTCTCTTTACCCGAGTGTCCAAAACATGAGGCCGCAAATCCGATGACACAACTACAAAGTCGATCATGGAACTGCGGCCTAGGGTGTCCTGGTGCCAAGTGCACATATGGACACCCTTATGTTTGAACATGATGTTTGTTATGGACAAACTGTGACGAGCACAAAAGTCCAATAACAAAACACTACTCGGGTTCAGATCCGGGCGACCATTCTTCCCAATCACGCCTCTCCAGGTTTCACTGTCGTTACCAACATGAGCGTTGAAGTCCCCCAGCAGAACAAGGGAATCACCCGGGGGAGCACTCTCCAGTACTCCCTCGAGTGTACCCAAAAAGGGTGGGTACTCTGAACTGTTGTTTGGTGCGTAAGCGCAAACAACAGTCAGGACCCGCCCCCCCACCCGAAGGCGGAGGGAGGCTACCCTTTCGTCCACTGGGTTGAACTCCAACGTGCAGGCTTTAAGCCGGGGGGAAACCAGAATTGCCACCCCAGCCCGTCGCCTCTCACTGCCGGCCACGCCAGAGTGAAAGAGAGTCCAGCCCCTTTCAAGAGAAGTGGTTCCAGAGCCCTTGCTGTGCGTCGAAGTGAGTCCGACTACATCCAGCCGGAATTTCTCTACTTCGCGCACTAGCTCAGGCTCCTTTTCCCCCAGTGAGGTGACGTTCCACGTCCCAAGAGCGAGCTTATGTAGCCGAGGATCGGACCGCCAAGTGCCCTGCCTTCGGCCGCCGCCCAGCTCACATTGCACCCGACCTCTATGCCCCCTGCTATGGGTGGTGAGCCCATTGGAGGGGGGACCCACGTTGCCTCTTCGGGCTGTGCCCGGCCGGGCCCCATGGGTACAGGCCCGGCCACCAGGCGCTCGCCATCGTGCCCCACCTCCGGGCCTGGCTCCAGAGGGGGACCCCGGTGACCCGCGTCCGGGCGAGGGAAATCTGGGTCCTTTGTTTTTACTTTTCATAGAGGTTTTCGAGCTGCTCTTTGTCTGGTCCCTCACCTAGGACCAGTTTGCCTTGGGAGACCCTACCAGGGGGCTTAAAGCCCCCAGACAACATAGCTCCTAGGATCATTGGGACACGCAAACTCCTCTACCACGGTAAGGTGGCAGCTTAGAGAGGAGATATATATATATATATATATATATATATATATATATATATATATATATATATATATATATATATATATATATATATATATATATATATATATATATATATATATATATATATATATATGCATAAAATACATCTTTGGACATTACTGTCACCTGGTGTCAGTCTGCCGTCATCTCCCCTGTTTAAACCATAACACTGGGTCTGTTTTGCTGTTTTGCTGCCAATGGAACTGGTGCTTTACAGAGAGTAAATGGAACAATGAAAAAGGAAGATTAGCTCCAAATTCTTCAGGACAAGCTAAAATCATCAGCCCGTATGTTCGGTTGGGTTTTGGGTGCAGTTGGGTGTTCCAACAGGACAGTGACCCCAAGCATGGTGGTGGTAGTATTATGTCCACAGCCGTGTATATCAAAGGACACGCCCTGCAGCAGCCACCAGGTGAAATCATTTCCCAACAATTAACACACCTGTCCTTGCTGAGCGATATGCCTTCTTAAGCCTGGAAAACTGTCACTCCCCGTGTTCTCCTGTGATCCCCTGTTGTTCCCCTTTCCTCCCGGACTACCCTTTTGGATTCTGGTGCTTTACAGGGAGTAAATGGAACAATGAAAAAGGATGATTAGCTCCAAATTCTTCAGGACAAGCTAAAATCATCAGCCCGTATGTTCGGTTGGGTCTTGGGTGCAGTTGGGTGTTCCAACAGGACAGTGACCCCAAGCATGGTGGTGGTAGTATTATGTCCACGGCCGCGTATAGCCAAGGACACGCCCTGCAGCAGCCACCAGGTGCAATCATTTCCCAGCAATCTGTCCCTGATGAGCGATCTGCCTTCTTAAGCCTGGACAACCTGCCATGGCTCGCCGGAATATAGTCTTCTATACCTGTCGCTCCCCATGTTCTCCTGTGATCCCCTGTTGTTCCCCTTGCCTCCTGGACTGCCCTTTTGGATTCTCGACCTCCCGCTTGGACACGTTCCTCTCGACGCCTCTCGTTCGCCCTGGATCCCCTGCCTGCCTCACGGACTTCCGTGTTCTTACGTCTCTTCACAACATTTGGTAACACACACCTCAGCTAAATATTACACTTAGTCTGTCACCCATTCCCTGTTGGATCTAGTTGTACTCCATTTCCTTAGTTTATTTTCTATTGTTTCTATTATATATATATATATATATATATATATATATATATATATATATATATATATATATATATATATATATATATATATATATACACGGTTAATATATATAAAATACATCTTTGGACATTACTGTCACCTGGTGTCAGTCTGCCGTCATCTCCCCTGTTTAAACCATAACACTGGGACTGTTTTGCTGCCAATGGAACTGGTGCTTTACAGAGAGTAAATGGGACAATGAAAAAGGAGGATTAGCTCCAAATTCTTCTGGACAAGCTAAAATCATCAGCCCGTATGTTCGGTTTGGTCTTGGGTGCAGTTGGGTGTTCCAACAGGACAGTGACCCCAAGCATGGTGGTGGTAGTATTATGTCCACAGCCGCGTATATCCAAGGACACGCCCTGCAGCAGCCACCAGGTGCAATCATTTCCCAGCAATCTGTCCTTGATGAGCGATCTGCCTTCTTAAGCCTGGACAACCTGCCATCGCTCGTCGGAGTATAGTCTTCTGTACCTGTCGCTCCCCGTGTTCTCCTGTGATCCCCTGTTGTTCCCCTTGCCCCCTGGACTGCCCTTTTGGATCCTCGACCTCCCGCTTAGACACGTACCTCTCGACGCCTCTCGTTCGCCCTGGATCCTCTAGGCCACTTTTAAGATGTGTTTACTTCAAACACTGTAAAACGTCCCTCCATCCATCCATTTTCTACCGCTTATTCCCTTTCGGGGTCGCTGGCGCCTATCTCAGCTACAATCGGGCGGAAGGCCTCTGCCTGCCCCAAGGACTTCCGTGTTCTTACGTCTCTTCACAACATTTGGTAACACACACCCAGGCTAAATACTTCACTTCGTCTGTCACCCATTCCCTGTTGGATCTAGTTGACACTCAATTTCCTAAGTTTATTTTCTATTGTTTCTATTATATATATATATACACGGTTAATATATATAAAATACATCTTTGGACATAACTGTCACCTGGTGTCAGTATGCCATCATCTCCCCTGTTTAAACAATAACACTGGGACTGTTTTGCTGCCAAAAGGGACTTGTGCTTTACAGAGAGTAAATGGAACAATGAAAAAGGAGGATTAGCTCCAAATTCTTCAGGACAAGCTAAAATCATCAGCCCGTATGTTCGGTTGGGTCTTGGATGCAGTTGGGTGTTCCAACAGGACAGTGAGCCCAAGCATGGTGGTGGTAGTATTATGTCCACGGCCGCGTATATCCAGGGACACGCCCTGCAGTAGCCACCAGGTGCAATCATTTCCCAGCAATCAACACACCTGTCCTTGATGAGCAATCTGCTTTCTTAAGCCTGGACAACCTGCCATCGCTCGCCGGAGTTTAGTCTTCTGTACCTGAAGTCTGAAACTGGATCTGACCAATCTACAAATGTTTGAGACTAGATATGACATATCCACATATGTCTGAGACTTGATCTGACCTATTCACATACGTCGTAGACTTGATCCGACAAATCTACATAAGTCTGAGACTAGATCTGACCAATCTACATAAGTCTGGGACTAAAGCTGACCAATCTACATAACACAGACTAGGTCTGGTCAAACTACATGAGTGTGAGAGTACAGTTACTTCCTAATAAGCAAAACACAAGAATCAACTGCAGAGGACGCCGACTTTCAGGAGGATCTCCTTGAGATGGTTTCACATGATGACTATTAAAGCCGCGCTGCATCATAAATATTTACTCAAACACCAAATCGTCCTCATTCCCCTCAAACCTCCCCAGTCCACATCTAGCATAGACAGATCTGGGATTCTGAGCATGAAACCAGGCCATTATTTGGATAAACAGTCTCAACATCTCTCATTATATTCCAAACACTTGTGTTAAGTACTGCGATGAGGTGGCGACTTGTCCAGGGTGTACCCCGCCTTCTGCCCAATTGTAGCTGAGATAGGCACCAGCGTCCCCCGTGACCCCAAAGGGAATAAGTGTCAGGTTCAAACACTGATGACATCTATTAAACAAGACAAAAAGCAGGGAATCAAACAGAGACAGAATTCAATTTGGACTCAGATCTGAGGAGAGACATGGCCACTGTACTCTCTGTACTGTCCTGCACCACACTCTGCCAAAAGTTTGTACTCCTTCTTTGACTTTCGCCCCCTTCCTGCCCACTGCAGCTTCCTAAGGGGAGTGGGTCGTAAAAAGCGTTGCCTTTGGTTACCGAACAATTCGAAGAGAGTTTGTCAAATAGTTCAAAAAGAGTCCCATAAAATAGTTCAAAGAGTGTCTCATAAAACAGTTCAAAGATAATTCCATAAAATCCTACTTGCCAACCCACCCGGATTTTCCGTGAGACTCCCGAAATTCAGCGCCTCTCCCGTAAACCTCCCGGAAGAAATGTTCTCCCGAAAATTTCCCGTAATTCAGCTGGAACTGGAGGCCACACCCCCTCCAGCTCAAACATGCACATCCTCACATCTGAACATTGTTTACAATCATGGCCACCAACAGCAAGAGTGATTCTGACCGAGAAAGCTACAATATCCCCATTAATTTGAGCGAGGATGAAAGATTCGTGGATGAGGAAAGTGAGAGTGAAGGACTAGAAAGAAAAAAAAAAGACTATACAGTGGGAGCGAATTAGATGTTATTATACAAATTTACTAGGATCATTCTGGAAAATCCCTTATCTGCTTATTTTGTTACTAGTGTTTTAGTGAGATTATATGGTAGTACCTGTACAACCTGAAAGTCGGCCCGCACCTTTCTTCAGCACCAGTCGATGGATGGTGGCGATGCCCATCTCTGCCCTTCCCGAGGGACCCTCTTCGAAACACGGTCTTTCGAAATGATCGCTGCATAATACACTGTACTTTGTGTGTGTGGTCTAATCCACCCGTGTTCGCTTGACCGCTCCGTTCCATAGTAAAGCGTCACCGTCATCTTTGGGGAATGTAAACAATGAAACACCAGCTGTGTTTGCGTTGCTAAAGGCGGCCGCAATACACCGCTTCCCACCTACATCTTTCTTCTTTGACGTCTCCATTATTCATTGATTAAATTGCAAAAGATTCAGAAACTCAGATGTTCAAAATACTGTGTAATTTCGCGATGAAAAAAGACAACTTATAGCTGGGAACGGTGCTGGAACAAGATGTCCTCTAAAATGCGTGACGTCACATGCATGCGTCATCATACCGCGACGTTTTAGCATGATAGTTCCGGGCGAAATTTAAAATTACAATTTAGTAAACTACCCATATTGGCATGTGTTGCAATGTTAATATTTCATCATTGATATATAAACTATCAGCCTGTGTGGTCGGTAGTAGTGGGTTTAAGTAGGCCTTTAAAGGGGAACATTATCACCAGACCTATGTCACCAGACCATCTATTTTTTTAACCGATTTCCGAACTCTAAATGGGTGAATTTTGGCGAATTAAACGCCTTTCTGTTTATCGCGCTGGAGGCGATGACGTCAGAATGTGACGTCGCCGGGGTAACACACCCACCATTTTCATTTTCAACACATTACAAACACCGGGTCTCAGCTCTGTTATTTTCCGTTTTTTTGACTATTTTTTGGAACCTTGGAGACATCATGCCTCGACGGTGTGTTGTCGGAGGGTGTAACAACACTAACAGGGAGGGATTCAAGTTGCACCACTGGCCCGAAGATGCGAAAGTGTCTGCCGCCAGACCCCCATTGAATGTACCAGAGTGTCTCCACATTTTACCCGCGATGCTAAAGCAGACATGGCACAGAGATGTATGGATAACCTGCAGATGCATTTGCAATGATAGTCAACGAAATCACAAAGGTGAGTTTTGTTGATGTTGACTGCCAGCTAATCGATGCTAACATGCTATGCTAACCGATGCTAACATGCTATTTACTGGCGGTGCTAAAGCAGACATGGAACAGAGATGTATGGATAACCTGTAGATGCATTTGCAACTATATTAAGTTTCCTTCCCTCTACATTTAATGCGAAACAAACACTTACCAATCGACAGTTGCTCCAGTGTCAAAAGATGCGAAAGTCCTGATCGTTTGGTCCGCACATTTTACCGGCGATGCTAACGCAGCTATTCGGCCATGCTATGGCTATGAATAGCGTCAATAGCTATTCGCTCAATAGCTTCAGTTTCTTCTTCAATACTTTCATACTCCAACCATCCGTTTCAATACATGGGTAATCTGTTGAATCGCTTAAATCCGAGTTTGAATCCGAAATAATGTCGCTATATCTTGCCGAGGTAACACACCCACCATTTTCATTTTCAACACATTACAAACACCGGGTCTCAGCTCGGTTATTTTCCGTTTTTTTGACAATTTTTTGCAACCTTGGAGACATCATGCCTCGACGGTGTGTTGTCGGAGGGTGTAACAACACTAACAGGGAGGGATTCAAGTTGCACCACTGGCCCAAAGATGCAAAAGTGTCTGCCGCCAGACCCCCATTGAATGTGTCTCCACATTTGACCGGCGATGCTAAAGCAGACATGGCACAGAGATGTATGGATAACCTGCAGATGCATTTGCAACGATTAAGTCAACGAAATCACAAAGGTGAGTTTTGTTGATGTTGACTGCCAGCTAATCGATGCTAACATGCTACGCTAATCGATGCTAACATGCTATTTACCGGCGGTGCTAAAGCAGACATGTCACAGAGATGTATGGATAACCTGTAAATGCATTTGCAACTATATAACGTTTCCTTCCACCCACATTTAATGCGAAACAAACACTTACCAATCGACGGATTTAAGTTGCTCCAGTGTCAAAAGATGCGAAAGTCCTGATCGTTTGGTCCGCACATTTTACCGGCGATGCTAACGCAGCTATTCGGCCATGCTATGGCTATGAATAGCGTCAATAGCTATTCGCTCAATAGCTTCAGTTTCTTCTTCAATACTTTCATACTCCAACCATCCGTTTCAATACATGCGTAATCTGTTGAATCGCTTAAATCCGAGTTTGAATCCGAGCTAATGTCGCTATATCTTGCCGAGGTAACACACCCAGCATTTTCATTTTCAACACATTACAAACACCGGGTCTCAGCTCGGTTATTTTCCGTTTTTTTGACAATTTTTTGCAACCTTGGAGACATCAGGCCTCGACGGTGTGTTGTCGGAGGGTGTAACAACACTAACAGGGAGGGATTCAAGTTGCACCACTGGCCCAAAGATGCAAAAGTGTCTGCCGCCAGACCCCCATTGAATGTGTCTCCACATTTGACCGGCGATGCTAAAGCAGACATGGCACAGAGATGTATGGATAACCTGCAGATGCATTTGCAATGATAGTCAACGAAATCACAAAGGTGAGTTTTGTTGATGTTGACTGCCAGCTAATCGATGCTAACATGCTATGCTAACCGATAATAACATGCTATTTACCGGCGGTGCTAAAGCAGACATGGAACAGAGATGTATGGATAACCTGTAGATGCATTTGCAACTAT